>NC_143578.1:222648528-222948528 GCF_048544385.1 Mastigoproctus giganteus | reverse complement strand
AACAAGTGATGGAAGTCGGTTCCACCAACCAACCACCCGCTGGCCAAAGGCAAATTTCCGCACATCTATCCGACATCCGTCCTTCCTCAATTTGAATTTATGCCCTCTGAGGTGATTATTCTGAGCAAGATGATGAAGATTAAGGCACAAAGAATTGGAAGAGATGGAACAGGTGTCATCTGTTTCGATAGAAAATCAAACAAAAAACAAGTTTGATTACGATAGAAGCAAAAGCTTAGCAATATTTTATTACGTAATAGTCGTAATAAAATATGTACGTATTTTATTACGATTATTTATTGTTTGGTAATGTTTTGGTTACAAATGTGTGTGTGTTCAATCTTTGGTGGTCGGCACCTAACCCTATTTTTCCCATAGGGCCTGTTGTTTATATTGCACGATTTTGCATTGCACGAGGGTTTCTAGGAACACAACTATCGTGCTATACGAGGACTGACTGTACTGTGAAAATCCTTCAAAAACACTCATGATTGAAGCAAAGAAAGTATGCAACTATATAAGTGTTGCATACATCCGAACGCTGCCATTCAACATTAAAAAGAATAAAAATATTTTTAAGGAGCACTATGAATCAGGAAAGGCCAAATGCTCAAGCAATGCTCTCAATAGAGAAAAGCTTGGTCAACCGTGCACCAAACTTCAATGAAAAAGTTATTAATCTATTTTCAACAAATAAAAACCAAAGAATGGATGTTGTTTTTAAATAAAAGTTCAAGTCTGTTAATGGTAAATGCCTAAACCATTTATGATTTGCAGATGATATTGTGGTCATAAGCCAAGATCCCAAAGAATTAGAGGAAAATCTTAATCAGTTATGCAGAGTTAGTAAGGATTTTGTACTAAAGATGAATATGGCTAAAACAAATGTAATGATGAACAAATATTCCATAGAAAGGGATATAATGTTTGAAGGAGCAATAATTGAAAAGGTGGAGTATATACTGATCTGGGACATGTCATCAGCTGTAATAATGATAAATGGCTGGAAGTCATGAGAAGAATAAATTTTGGATGGATAGCATTCAGGAAATATAGTCACATACTGAGGAGCAATATCCCAATTTGTCTGAAACATAAAATAATGAACCAATGTATACTACACACCATAACTTACGGAAGTGAAACTTGGACACTCACCAAAAAAATGGAAGAGAAGCTGAGAACAACACGGTGAGGAATGGAACAAATTATATTGAGAATCAGACTGTTAGATAAGAAGAGAAACATACGGATCAGGCAGCAAACTCAAGTAAAGGACATTCTTATCAAAACTAAAGAACTAAAATGGTCTTGGGCAGGACACACAGCTCGAAGACATGATGACAGATGGACTAAGAGAATAACAGAATGGTACCCAAGAGGAGCCAGAAGAAAACCTGGAAGACAACGACGGAGAGGGACAGATGAAATTCATGAGTCTGTGGGTAGTAAATGGATGGCCATTGCACAAAACAGAAGGAACTGGAAAGTTGCTGGAGAGGCCTTCAATCTGTAGTGAATTGATAATGGCTGATGATGAATGATGAATGAATGGTAAATGTCTAGTTAATGTTTTGTAGTATTTTTAACTTGCTTATTATTATTACTGTGTATGTCTACATGTCTTATAACCAAGGCAATTTAATGTAACTTTAAGCCACAGCACCCCTAAACGTCAGAGTCACGAGCCACCACAGGTTCAGACACAGCATAGTCTTGTCTGACCAATTTGATTGTATACTATGATGTGATCACAAAAAAACTGGATGAAAAAAATAATTTTGATATCATATACTTGGATTTTAGGAAAGCTTTTGATACTGTTGCACATGGAAGACTACTGTACAAATCTGAGCAGTGTGGCATTAAGGGCAAGTTGGAGCAAAGGATAAAAGGATGGTTGAGTGAGAGAAGACGGAGAGTGGTAATCAAAGAACACTGCTCTTCGTGGACTAATGTTATTAGTGGGGTTCTCCATCAGTCTGTGTTGGGCCCATTGTTGTTTTATATATTTATCAAAGATACTGATGAAGGTATAACAGGCTTAACGTCCAAGTTTGCAAACAATATGAAGGTTGGTAGGGTTGTTAATGACAGTACGGATGGTACACGACTACAACAGGATCTAGAAAAGTTGAGGAGATGGGCTGAGAGGTGGCATTTGAAGTTTAACATTGACAAATGCAAAATATTGCATATGGGTAGCAGGAACTGCAGAGTAACATACCCACTGTGTGTGGTACTACACTAAGGATAGTGGATAATGAAAAAGACCTGGGTGTAGTTGTGCAGTCAGATATGAAGTTTTCTGAGCAGTGCAGACAGGCTGCAAGGGTAGCTCATGGGATCTCGTCAATGATATATAGGAAATTTGCTAGCATGGATAAGGAGGTGATTATACCCTTGTACACAGATATAGTCGGGCCACACCTTGAGTACTGCACACAGGCCCGGAGGCCTCACTGTATAAAAGATGTAGAGCTGCTAGAAGGAGTACAGAGAAGGTCAACGAGATTAGCGAGTGGAACAAAGTTTTGCTGTTACAACGATAGGCTTAAGTTCTGCACATTGCTGTCTGGAGACTAGGCACCTGTGAGGTGATCTGATTGAGGTGTATAAGGCTTTGAATGGTTTGAGCAAGCTCAATGCTGATGGGATTCTTCCTCTTGCTCAGATTTCACACCTGATGGGGCATCAATTTAAATTGAAGAAAGACAGTTGTAGAATAGATGTGCAGAAATTGTTCTTTAGCCAGCGGGTGGTTGATTGCTGGAACAAACTTCCATCTGTCGTTGTGGAAGTTGACAGCTTAAATAAATTCAAGGCTGAACTAGGCAAACTTTTGGAGTGAATGGATGGGTGATATGGGAAGGGTTTTTTTTTTTTTGGCTGGTGCTAAATAAGCTTGCTTTCTTGCATCATATGCCTCTACTAATGCTAATAACCATTTAAGAAATGCTTGTATATTGAGGCCTGGGTGCACTGCATCCAGCACATCTCCATTTGAATGGCTCTGATTATAAATACCATACCAGCTTGGTGTGAGGATACTAACAGCCATGCAAGTGCAGTTTAGTGAACGTTATAACTGGAATCCTCCTAGCAAATCATTTGTGTATGAATGGGACAGAAGTTTTTTGTGAACTGGATGTACACAATTGACTAGCATTATAGCCAAAGTAGCTTATGCGCCATCAAACCTCCATATCAACAACAATTGACTGGCAAGCATGGAGCAAGTGATGTTACAGAACTAGTAAATGTCAGGGACAGCACCCAAGCTAACATCATTTTGTTTATTTTTACGGTACTATAAAATAAGAGCAACAATGACTCAATATGTCCTATGTTTTAATCAAATTTTAAAAACACAAAAGTGTTACCTCAATTTTTTCTTCATAGGATTCCTTCTCTACACAACTCTCCAAACCAGACTTATTTTAGACACGATTTTAAAGTGATTTAAAATTATATAAATTAAAATACTATTAAATGTGTTCAATCCTCTTAGTCCATGAATGATTGGACACCCCCCCCACCAAAATCACAGTCAAAAGCCCAACTCAACTCCAGACCTATCCAATCCCCCGCAATCTCGAATGACTGAAGACATTATGTCAAAAATTAAAAATAAACGTTGCTAAAATTATCATGGAATATACTAAAAAACTATGATCATAAAAATAAATAAGTTATGATGAAACAATTTCCTAAAAAACTTCCTTCCTTCCTTAAGGGGGACCAAACTTTTCGACATATTGTCATGTTCACAGGAAAGAATCCAAATGCACGATGTGAGTATTGTTACTATACTTGTTACTACGTACGCACGTAAAAGTCCACGAATGCGAGATGAGAAATGGTTAACATATATTAATTGAGTTACTTAGTATTGGCATTTCTAAGGTTTCTGCAATTAAAAACTCTGTGTAATTGTGTTGAACGCTCAAAACCTTACCATCATCAAACAGGAAAATGTGATCCTCGTTTATGGCATGGAATAAAAGTTCAGATGCCGTGGTCCTTACTGCCCTAACCGACGCAGCATGTTGTTTCCACGTACGAGGAATCGCAATTTCCACATGGAATATTATATACTACATTGTGCATATCTATGGGGGAAGTGTGGAGTACAGAACGATTTTTTAATATGGATTGCATTGGACATGATATGGGACCTATTCAATAATAACACAGTTAATATAAATCAGACCAAATTTCCAGAAATAGAAATTTTTAATTGAGTTAAAGTTTTAGTTCAAGCAAATTACATCTCCTTCCAGAATAAAGTGTATAGACAAATATTCGAGTTACCTATCGGATTAAGTCTGAGTGGTCTTATTGCTGAAATATATTTAAATAAAATTGAACAAATATATCTGTCACCATTTTTACTTTAGATTACATTTTATGAGAGATATTTAGATGACATTCTCAACAATGTACATACACAGTTAAAATTCACATCGGAGAATGAAGATATACAGACAAATACGATTAATTTTTAAATTTTTACGTTAACAAGAGAGAAAGACAAATTACAGTTCAAAATCTACCTTAAGCCTACAAATACAGGGATGTTTTTACACTATACTAATTATCATCCTTTCACCTATAAACATTCCATTATGACTATGTATATAAAGTGCTTAGCATCATAATACACAGCCATTTCTGTATAAACAGAAAATTTTTAAGGTGGCATCGTTTTAGGTTATATCTCATATTGTGAATACCTTCACAACGAGTTGCCATGATATTGCACTACTTCGAATAAGTAACGCTTCACCTAAGGAGAAGACTAGTGTTACTTATTCTCAGATAGGTACCACCACCCAGACAGCACTGTTTCAGGGCTATTTGGCCCTTCGTCAGTGAGTGGGTAGGTACCCAAGTGATGCAATGATGGCAAAAACAGTTATGAAGTATAACTCCACAATATGAGAGATGCCTGATGGTGTATGATGTATTTAGACTAAGGCGCATTTAGGGCTAGAGCCTCAAGCTGCGAACAAATTTAGACTATGTATATAAAGTGCTTAGCATCATAATACACAGCCATTTCTGTATAAACAGAAAATTTTTAAGGTGGCATCGTTTTAGGTTATATCTCATATTGTGAATACCTTCACAACGAGTTGCCATAATATTGCACTACTTCGAATAAGTAACGCTTCACCTAAGGAGAAGACACAATATGAGATATAACCTAAAACGATGCCACCTTAAAAATTTTCTGTTTATACAGAAATGGCTGTGTATTATGATGCTAAGCACTTTATATACATAGTCTAAATTCGTTCGCAGCTTGAGGCTCTAGCCCTAAATGCGCCTTAGTCTAAATACATTCCATTATGTTAAATCAGTTTACAAATGCATATAAATATTCAACAACTCAGACTGCATTTGATAATGAAATTGATGAGATCACACAGGTTTTTAAACGAGATATTGGCTTTATACCATTAGCAATATTAAGCTACAGGCCAAAGAAAGGTTAGATAATACAGGTAATAGCAATGCAATTAGAAAAAAACACTTTATTACAATTCCATACATTCAGCAAAATGAACACAGAAATTTCATTCCATATTAAAAAATCGTTCTGTACTCCCCTCTTCCCCCATAGATATGCACAATGTAGTATATAATATTCCATGTGGAAATTGCGATTCCTCGTACATGGAATCATCCTTTTAGATATGCATCTTAAACAACATGCTGCATAGGTTAGGGCAATAAGGACCACTGCATCTGAACTTTTATTCCATGCCATAAACGAGGATCACATTTTCCTGTTTGATGATGCTAAAGTTTTGAGCGTTCAACACAATTACACAAAGTTTTTATTTGCGGAAACCTTAGAAATGCCAATACTAAGTAACTCAATTAACATGTGTTGACCATTTCTCATCTCACATTCGTGGACTTTTACATGCATAGGTAGTAACAAGTAGGGAATACTCACATTGCACATTTAGATTCTTTCCTGTGAACACGACGATATCTTAGAAAGTCTGGTTCCCTTAAGGAAGGAAGGAGGTTTTTAGGAAATTGTTTCATCGTAATTTATTTATTTTCATCATTGTAGTTTTTTAGTATATTCCGTGATAATTTTACCAATGTTATTTTTAATTTTTGACATAATGCCTTCAGTCACTCGAGGTCATCAGGGGATTGGATATGTCTGGGGTCGGGTTGGGGCTTTCAACTATGATCCTGGGGGTGTCTGATCATTCAAGGACTATGAGATTGAACACATTTAATAGTATTTTAATGAAGTTTATGTAATTTTAAATCATTTTAAAAAATCGTGTCTGAAATAAGTTGGGTTTGGAGAGCATGTAGAGAAGGAATCCTATGGAGAAAAGGTTCAGTAACTCTTTTGTGTTTTTAAAATTTTTACAGTACAAAGTTTCTGTATTATTGAACAATTACTACTATCTTTCACAATTCTATAAAGAATGCAATTTCTCCTTGCTTTATTAAAATTTACATGTTTACTTGTCAACTGAATATCTCAAATGATGGTTCATTAGAATAAATGTAAGCAAAAATATTCCAGATTTGTTGATGGTCTGTTCAACCATTTCAAGATGAGGATACATGTACTGTGAATTCATATTCACGCCACCAGGGATGAATTCTTAGGCAACCAAACATAGCCAATAAAGACTTAGACTGCCCTACCATCAATATCCAGATATTCCTCCGTTGATAATCAGTCACATCCTATCTATGTGGCAGGTGTCAGACAGTTATAAATATGCCTGTAGGCCTTTGAGGAAACAGCAGAACAACAATTAGTCTGTCTCTGTGTGATGTTTTAATGACATGTCCCTAGGTTGACAAGTTGTTGATATGATTTACAAATGGAAACAGAGTAGTGCTGAACCCATTACAAAACGACCTGTAAAACCTCTGAAGATGATAGAATGTGATAAGAAAGCCCTACAAAGAATCGTCTGCTCAGAACGGGTTGACACACAAACACACCAGTCCTCAGTGACCCAACTGGGACACTGTATTGCTGCAGTATTACACTGCAGCAATACAGTGATGCTGATATGTACTGCATGATATGGGTTACTCTGGTTGTACATCCATCCACAAGCCACTAATTACCCCAAATAATGCCAGATACAATCTAGCTTGGTGTGAAGTCTACCATTCTTGAACCACAGACAAATAAAAAGCTTTGCTTTGGAGTGAACAGTCATGATACGTGGTCTACCAACCTAATGGTTGTGTCTGGGTATGGTGGATGCATGAAGAAAGTTACCTGCTGGACTGTATCGTCCCAACAATGAAGTCTGGCAGAGTCTGGGGCTGTTTTTCATGGTCTGGCCTGGGACCACTGATTGTTTTTGACATCAACACGAGCATCAAGGCGTATCTAGATGTATTGGACAATAATGCATTATGTACTTGTATGTTATGGCAGCATGTTGGGAAAAGTCCATACCTGTATTAACAGGGAAATGCTCCATGTCATACTACTTACGTTGATGGACTGGTTTGAGGAAATGAGCATCAAAAAGTTTAACTGGCCAACCCAGAGCCCCAACCCCATAGAGAACCTCTGATATGAACTGGATTGTTAGAAGCATGTGAGGAGAAACTGCCCAAAAAACAAAGCTGAGCTGCTGACTGCTTTAAAGGCCAAATGCATATCTACAAATAGGGCAGTGGATCACAGGTAAAGCACAACACTATTTGAATTAACTGTGGCAATGCTAATTGCTATTGTTGTTTAGGAGCATAAGGGCCTATAACCAAACTGTGCCTGTCACATATCCTAACAGATATTTAATATAAATTAGAAAAATTGATAGAGCAAACCCTCAATTTTGCAGAGTAATGGGGAATGGTGGTGTCCATTACTGCTGAATGTACATTAAACTGAAAGATGGTTGTGGACTAATTGTGAAAGGCCAGCGACCTGTTATTGTTGAATTTGACGTTAAATTGAAGGATGATCTCAAAAAAAAAAAAAAAAATTTCTTTTTACTTTTTTTAAAAACTCTGTACCTCACATAATTGAAAATTTAAGCAGTTACGCTGTGTGTGTGTGTGTGTGTGTGTTAGAAACACTAAAATAAAAGTGACCATTAAAAAGCAATTTTCATTTCCTTTGAGTTTATTGGTTGATACATAGTACACAACAGAAGATAATTTACCGTAACTGTATAGTGGCGCCTGGAAAAACTTTGTTCAGAGTCAGTCAAAATCTTCAGAATGAGATTCCTTAAAAACTCCTCAAGTGTAATCTTGCTATCTGACTGTTTTTACATGTCATATTCCTCACAGATGTGGAGGAAAAAGACTTATGAGTCTAACTTCTCTAACAGCTTCTATTTCTGAGCAACATATGTATATAATTTCTCTTTTCGCAGGGACCACAATGACAGGCTGTAAGTGAGGTTATAATAAAGAAACAGGGCAAAGACAAGCACTTAATGATATGATACCGAATTCGTAGTTTTCCTTATTTCATGAGCACATTCAACATGTGTTCTGTTACTAGCATCATTTTTTTGTATGTTAAATCCAAAGACCATAAAACAGAAGGTTTACTGTTTAGATAAAATCTGAGGATCAGTTAATTAATTAATTTCAGAAAATAAAAAAATTCACCATATTTAATTTCTTTTCTAATAATGTGCTGTAATATCAATAATGCAGGCATTTAAGCTCATATTTTATAAATTGTTCACATCTGGTGGGATAAAATCCATCCTCAAAGTAGCATGAGGACAAGAACAGTAATTTCTAGTTAATAGATACAGATGTGTAAGGTAAATATATTCCATATATGCCACGGCAAGGGCAATTTCACATCTGTTTGAACAAGTGCTAGAGGTTCAAAATAGAGGATCACGTTTGGTCTGTAAGTACATTATTTGATTGTCACATTTCTTTCCACTCCATGTGATATGCAGAGGAGTGAGGCAGTAAGTGGGATTGAAAAATGAGTCAGGTCAGGATCAATTGGAATTTTGGGAGCCTGATTATCAAGTTCATTCCATAAGATCCCTGAATGTGCTGGGATGCATCAAAAGAATACAAACTGGTGGCTTTCTTGAGCTTGGTATAACTGAGATCTGATATGATTCAGATATCAGTGTTAACTGTATTAATAGAAAAATGGATTAATAATGAGCACTTACATAAATTAGTAAGATTCAGATGTTTTGAAACAGGAGTAATGTCCAAATTTAAGTGATAATGAAATGCACATAGTTCTGCAGTAAGATTGCTGCATTACACTGGAAGATAGGCTGAGATGGCTGTATCAGGAAAGAGAGCTGCTATGCCAACTACTATATCACATTTTGAACCATCATTGTAAATATGTTAGTTTAACTTCTGTTCCGGGTAAAATAATGGAGTCGCTGGTTATAGATGCATTGCAGGATCATCTAGACAAGACTGCAGCAATAATTCAGACACAGCATGGGTTTGTTAAGGGAAAGTCTTGTCTGACAAATCTGATAGGATATTATGATGTGGTTACAAAGGAACTGGATGCAAAAAATAATTTTGATATCATATATTTGGATTTCAGGAAAGCTTTTGACACTGTTGCGCATGGAAGACTATTGTACAAATTGGAGCAGCATCTCCGCTAGGGGGATGATTGTGTCCGGCTGTCTGTATGATATGCTCCGTAAACTTTTCTTGTTTTGTGTGTTTTTTATTTAAAGTATTAAGTTCCTATTAGTGCCACCACATAAGGATAGGCCCTTGGACTGCCAGGTGCAAGTACTGTATTATTTGAACGGACAACAGATAAGTATTAAATGAATTTCTGCCTGTTCATTCCGCTACTCCATACAAGCGCTTTCAGCCATTATCTTGTAGTTCAACTTATACATGTGTCCAACAGACACTTGACCTTGACCAGGCATTAGAGCTTTGCCTAGCCGCTCTGTTCTTCCCTCCCTACTTAGTCCCCTGCTCCCTGTGGATTTCACTGCAGGGCAACTAAGGCGACCGGCTGGTCACAGTGCCTATTGCTTGCTAAACCACAACTGTGGTGATATTAAATTATCTAGTAAAACTACAGTAACTGAATTCAATATGACAAATACTACCTCCTGTCAAAATTCTAACGTCTGCACCATCTGTGGGACCAGCTCTGACCCCATTGTCCAATGTATTGAGTGCAAACAATTAATATGCAATGACTGTACACATTCTGACCTGAAAAAATTAAATAAAAGTCGGCGGAAATCATTCTGTTGTGATAGATGTCGACTCAGAAATTCTCAGAAAAGCCCTATAACTGTTGCAACGCCAAACAGCACGTAACCTGAGTCACTTTCCTCCTCTTCGGCTAACAAAGTTGAAATGCCGTACTCTAGTACATTTGAGACAAATATCATGCCAATAACTAGAAATACCGACTCTGAATCGTACATGGATGAAGCCTCTAATCCTTCTTTGTTGTCGCATCAAATCTCAGATGCATCAACTCAAACATCTGTGCTGTCAGAAGATCTCAGCGCTAACTCCTTCCCTACGGAAACTCTGAATCCAACCTTTGGTATTCTGCAATCAACTGAATTCCAGGAACTACTCTTTAACACTATGCAGAAAATCCTCATTCAAACTCATCTAATCAGTGCACCTCATACTGCAAACTCTGAAATTCTCCTGGATTCTAATACACTCAATGAAGGAAACAGCGAGCTATACACGGAGATTTGTGGTATAAAAACAATATTAGCAAATCAACAGGCTGAAATTTCTGACATTAACGCCCAAATTAAAAATCTCACATCAGTTATGTCTTGCCACTTAAGGGAAGCTAGGAAGAATTCTGAACCTACTCTCGACACCAATGGGCTCAAAGTGAATACGAATTCTTCATTAACTGACGATGCCCTCAGTACTGAGACCAGATCTTCACCTTCCACCGGCCTCAATAGTTCTACTGCTGCAAATATTAACTTGCCCAAGCCTGCTAACATTCATGATTCAAGTCATTCAACTGAGCAATTTATTGCCAAACAGACTCTGTTAGATGATTCTTCTGATGTAAATAGAACCACTCCTCCCACCTACTCTCCTCTGCGGAACAGTTCTGTCTGTACTTCTATTTCACAAGCTCAGAGTCACCAAGCGGAATCCTCTTCAACATCAGTTAAGGCAACATATGCAAAAATAACTGCTGCCACATCTAATGAGGTCTGCAAACCTGTCTGTAGATCTGCCGCCACAGTGAGTAAACCTGTTTCTAATTGCCAGTCTCAAATATCGCACCAAAGATCAAAACAGAACAAACCGTCAGAAAATATTAAAGCATCTATATCTCAAGGTACTTTCTCCAAGCTTCCAGCCATAACTCATCAAACACAGAATGTAACTACTGCAGAAAAATCTCAGTTACTCAAACACAAGTATAATATCACAATTATTCCCACAAAAGACCGAATTTTTCTTTCTAGACTTGGACCCTCCACTAAATCTGAAGATCTTATCAACCTAATTAAAGAAGAATATGGTTTCGGAGTAGATGTCCGTTCTCTGAAGACACGATGTCCCGCCTACTCATCTTTTATAATAACCTGCCTTCCATCACAAACAGAAAAAGTGTTGAATCTAAGATCCCTTTTATCAGGGGCTCTAGTAAAACGCTTCACGGACAGACCATCAAGGGAGTCCAAAATCTCCTCTCCACCGGCATAGCAATCAGATACCCTGCTATCTACACATACTACGTTCTCCTCTCGTCATAGAATCCCCAGATCCCAACTGTTCAGTGTTTACCTTCAGAATTGCAGGAGTATAATTAGCAACCTAAACCACTTCAGAGCAATCCAAGGCTCACATATTTACGATATTTACCTGCTCACTGAAACCTGGCTCTCCATAAATATTGATGATCAGGAGATTATAGATGGACAATATACAATCCATAGAAAGGACAGAGGATCTCGTGGAGGCGGAGTAGCTATTATACATTCTAACCATATACTCTGTGAAACTGCATCAAATTTCACAAATATTGAATCAGTATACTGCCTTCTTCATCTTGGCAAGTTAAAGGTTTTAATAGTATTGCTTTATTTTCCACCTCCTTTAACTAATATAGACCTCCAGTACTTAGAAAGCTCGCTGGAATCAATCTTCCCACTAATTCAATCTGCCGACATAGCAATGGTTTTGGGTGACTTTAACTGTCAAATGGCCAATTTAGAATCTTCTTCTCCATCACTGCAGACTAGGGCTCTCTTTAATATGCTTCACAGCTATGGTCTGGAACAAATTTGCAACTTTCCAACCAGAGAAAATGCCTACCTCGACCTAATATTTTCCTCTACTCATATAGATATTCACACCGACAACCCCATATTTCACTCGGATCATTCACCAATTACTTTTGACATCACAGTGACTTCTCATAACTTCAAATGCAGCTCCCGTACTCCTCGATTCAATTTCAGAAAGACTGACTGGCCTCTGCTCAACCTAGCTCTAAGAAACGTAGACAAGCAGCTCGCTGACGCTATGGATGACATCGATGTGCTCACCAACAACCTGATTAACTGTGTCCATTCAGTTATATCTGACATTGTTCCTCAATCCCATCTTACCGCACGCTCTACCTACCCGCACTGGTATAATAGTGAACTAATACGTAAAATTAAATCCAAAGAATTCTACAGAAACAAATATAAGCAAACAGGTGACAGTCAATACTATGAAATATTCAGCCAACTCCGCAAAGAAGTGAAAACTCTCATATTAAACTCCTACAACATGTATACAGAGTCAGTTCAGGATAGTCTGCTTACTCACAGAGATATCAAACCATTCTGGAATTTCATGAAGCATAAGAACATAACCAGTAGAAAGTTACAACTCCGAAACGCAGATGGAATTCTCTTATCTGACGAATTCAGTATTGCTCAAGAGTTTGCCAAACACTTTTCTAGAATTCAAACAAATGATACATTGAGACCTGCCTCATTTCCTGACTTCACACCTGTTAAAGATGATATCCTCATTAATCTCTTTATCACTGATGAAGATTTAAACTCGGCATTAAAAAGCATGAAAAATGACTATACTAGAGGCCCAGATGACATTCCAGGCCTATTTTGGAAAAGGACTGTCACTACATTGAAACCCCTCATACTGCGGATCTTCAACCTGTCTCTCAGGCTGGGGAAGTATCCTAATCACTTTAAGCAGGTCAATATAGTTCCTATTTTCAAAAAAGGTGATAAAAATGACGTATGCGATTACAGACCCATAACCTTGCAAAACAGCCTGGCTAAACTCTTCGACACAGCAGTGCACAAACATCTCTTCGAATTCTTCAAGCCTTTTATCGATCAGAATCAACATGGTTTCTGCAGTGGCAAGTCAGTAGTCACAAATTTACTTCCTTTCTGGCAATACACCTCTGAAGCTCTTGATAACCACCTACAAGTTGATGCAGTCTACACAGACATATCTAAGGCATTTGATAAAGTCCCGCACGAACAACTTCTGGAAAAACTTAAGCTGTATGGCATCCGTGACCCTTTGCTCTCATGGCTACGCAGCTACATTACGCATCGTTCCTTGAGCGTTATCATCGATCAAGTGAACTCAGACTGTTTTATACCACTAAGTGGAGTACCACAAGGCTCTCCCTTAGGTCCTCTTCTCTTCATTGTTTTCATAAATGATCTTCCTTCTTTCATCTACACCTCCAATGTTCAAGTTGCTCTCTATGCAGATGATCTTAAGATCTACTCAGCAGTGAAGGAGACTACCGATTCTCAACAACTTCAATGTGCTCTCAATAAATTCTCTCTGTGGCTATCTCTGAATGGCTTGTCTGCTAACCCCTCGAAGTGCAAAGTTATCTCTTTCTCATCTTGCAGATCTCCACAACTAATGAATACGGAGTATAGTATTAACTCTGTGATCATCGAAAGGTGTGACCAAGTTAACGACTTAGGGATTCTCTTTTCCAGCAGTGCTAAATTCGATGCCCATGTCCTTAAAATCACCAGCAAAGCATTCAAAACACTGGGATTCATCAAACGGAACACATACAAATTCAAAAACTACAGATATGCGGTTATCCTTTATAAAACTATTGTACTGCCAATCCTTGAATTCAGTTCACCCATCTGGAATCCTCACACAAAGACTTTAACTAACAAAATTGAAGCAGTCCAAAAAAACTTTATCCGTTACCTTACGTACCGCAATCCTCTATTCTATCACTCAGTGTATTATGAATCGCTGTGTGATTACTTTCATCTGAGGCCTCTGTGCACTAGAAGAGTTACTGCTGACATCGCCCTCCTAGCCAAAGTAATCACTGGAATTTATGAAGCATCTGATATCCTGAGTAAAATAAACTTCAATGCTCCCTGTAGACAAGTCAGGAACCTTACACCGTTTCGCCTTGACTCTGCCAACACGGACTTAATGAAGTTCAGTCCACTGAACAGAATCAGCAAATCAGCAAATGACTCTCGCATTGACTTCTTTGACAACTCCCAATCACTGATGAACTCCATCCACAAGTTTGCCTCTTCACTTAAACTGCAAAGTGACTAGCTCACATCTAATTATTGTAGCTTATTATTTGTTATATTATTTTTCTATTCTCTAACGGATTAATTATTACTTGTTTTACCGGTAACTTAACTTAATACAATCCTCTTCTGTACATATGCTTTATTGTTTGAATTTGTATCAATGTTTATCGTCCTGTAGGATTTCACATTATTGTTATTATGTTTATTGATCTGATCTCAGATACACTGTTAATGGTTACCTGTTGTGTATCTTTTTCTTAATAAAATAAAATAAAATAAAATAAAAAGAATGGTATTAAGGGTAAGATGCTACAATGGATAAAAGGATGGTTAAGTGGGAGAAGACAGAGGGTGGTAATCAATGGGTGCTGCTCTTCTTGAACTAATGTTATTAGTGGAGTCCCACATGGTTCGGTGTTGGGTCCACTGTTGTTTTGTTTATTTATCAATGATATTGATGAAGGTATATCAGACTTAGTGTCGAAGTTTGCAGATGATACAAAGGTTAGCAGGGTTGTTAATGACAGTAATGGCAGTGTGCTACTGCAACAGGATCTAGATAATTGGGGCAGTGGGCTAAGAAGAGGCAACTGAAGTTTAACCTTGACAAATGCAAAGTACTGCATATGGGTAGAAGTAACCCCAGAGAAACGTACTAACTGTGTGGTACTACACTTAAGGTGGTAGAAAATGAAAAAGACCTGGGAGTAATTGTGCAGTCAGATATGAAGTTTTCTGAGCAATGCAGGCAGGTCATGGGGTTTTATCAATGATATATAGGAATTTTGCTAGCAGGGAAAAGGAGGTGATTATCCCTCTGTATAAGGCAATGGTCAGGCCACTCCTTGAGTACTGCGTACAGGTCTGGACGCCTCATTTTAGGAAGGATGTAGATTTACTTGAGCGTGTACAGAGAAGGGCAACAAGATTGGTGAGGGGAATGAAGGGATCCTCTTATCAAGAGAGGCTTAAGTTCTGCAAATTGCAGTGGCTGAAAACTAGGCACCTGCGCGGTTATCTGATTGAGGTGTATAAGGCCTTGAATGGGTTCAGCACGCTGAATTCTGATGGGATCCTTCCACTTGTTCAGATTACAAACCTAAGGGGGCATAAATTCAAATTAAGAAAAGACAGATGTAGATTAGATGTGCAGAAATTTGCCTTTAGCCAGCGGGTGGTTAATTGCTGGAACAAACTTCCATCTGTCGTTGTGGAAGTTGATAGATTGAATAAATTTAAGGAGGAACTGGACAGGCATTTGGAGGGAATGGTGTGATTTTTTTTTTTTTTTTTTTTTTGGCTGATGCTGCATAAGCTCATACATTTGCTTTCTTGCGTCACTTGGCACTACTACTACTACTACTATGTGTGAAATGCACATAATTGTGAAGATGCACTACAGAAGTTGTTGAATGTTAAAATTTAACAGATTTCTATATCAACTGACAAAAACAGTTACCTCAGGCTGGCCTAGCAGATGAAAGATTATGGAGGGTCAACATTACCAGTCTCTTTTTGAATTCTGGTTAGATCAACATTCTAACTTTGTGTAAAATTAAGTAGCCTAAATCCAACTGGCCTTGTTGCTTTAGGTTTGTTACAGTAAATTTTCCACTATGATTCAGAGGCACTATATCTTCAAATTCCATACTGCAATAATTAGACTCAAACACCAGCCACACAAAAATTTTACTAGAAAATAAAATATAATAAAATACTATGATACAATATCGGGAGACTAAACTATTACAATCAAATAAATAAATTACGATAAAACAATTAAAAACAATACTAAAATCGTTAAAATTTGCTAAAATACTGGAGCTTTTGGAGACTGCTGTCTCCTTCTTCAACAGTGTACTATTACTGCAGTGACACATCCTTAAGTTTGTTTTTGTTTGTTATTTGGTTTTTAGGAGCATGAGCAACTAAGGCCATATTGCTCCGGGAATATGCGGTGGTCATTCCCTGACCTTTCCGCATCCTCCGTATTTGGTGGTGACGGGCTCGAACCCCGGTCTAATCAAGAAGAGTGTGCTACGCACTACTGCTCCTTCCCACCTGGCTACGGAGGCGGCACATCCTTAAGTAGCAGGCCCATGGCACTCAAGCACGTGATTCACCAGGCACATGGTCGGCATTCCCCACATGCACATCGGAGACGGAAGTGGCTTGGGAGCGTGTCGAACGGAACCGGTCTGAGGACAACCGCCTCAAACAGCGAGTGTAGTAGTAGTGGCATGTGATGCAAGAAAGCAAGTGCACGAGCCTATGCAGCATCAGCCAAAAAAAAAAAAAAAAAAAAAAACACACCATTCCCTCCAGATGCCTGTCCAGTTCCTCCTTAAATTTATTCAACCTATCAATTTCCACAACGACAGATGGAAGTTTGTTCCAGCAATTAACCACCCGCTGGCTAAAGGCAAATTTCCGCACATCTATTCTACATCTGTCCTTTCTTAATTTGAATTTATGCCCCCTTAGGTTCGTAATCTGAACAAGTGGAAGGATCCCATCAGAATTCAGCGTGCTCAACCCATTCAAGGCCTTATACACCTCAATCAGATCAACGCGCAGGTACCTAGTCTCCAGCCACTCCAATTTGCAGAACTTAGGCCTCTCTTTGTAAGAGGATCCCTTCATTCCCCTCACCAATCTTGTTTCCCTTCTCTGTACACGCTCAAGCACACCTACATCCTTCCTAAAATGAGGCCTCCAGGCCTGTATGCAGTACTCAAGGCGTGGCCTGACCACTGCCTTATACAGAGGACAATCACCTCCTTTTCTCTGCTAACAAAATTCCTATATATCATTGACAAAACCCCATGACCTGCCCTGGTAGCCTGTCTGCATTGCTCAGAAAACTTCATATCTGACTGCACAATTACTCCCAGTTCTTTTTCATTTTCTACCACCTTAAGTGTAGTACCACACAGTTGGTACGTTTCTTGGGGTTACTTCTACCCATATGCAGTACTTTGCATTTGTCAAGGTTAATCTTAAGTTGCCACTTCTTAGCCCATCTGCCCAAATTATCTAGATCCTGTTGCAGTAGCACACTGCAATTGCCGTCATTAACAACCCTGCCAACCTTTGTATCATCTGCAAACTTCGACATTAAGCCTGATATACCTTCATCAATATCATTGATAAATAAACAAAACAACAGTGGACCCAACACCGAACCATGTGGGACTCCACAAATAACATTAGTTCACGAAGAGCGGCACCCATTGATTACCACCCTCTGTCTTCTCCCACTTAACCATCCTTTTGTACATTGTAGCAACTTACCCTTAATACCATTCTGCTCCAATTTGTACAATAGTCTTCCTTGCGCAACAGTGTCAAAAGATTTCCTGAAATCCAAATATATGATATCAAAATTATTTTTTGCATCCAGTTCCTTTGTAACCACATCATAATATCCTATCAAATTTGTCAGACAAGACTTTCCCTTAACAAACCCATGCTGTGTCTGAATTATTGCTACAGTCTTGTCTAGATGATCCTGCAATGCATCTTTAACCAGTGACTCCATTATTTTACTTGGAACGGAAGTTAACTAACTGGTCTGTAATTACTCGTGTCACCCTTCGATCCCCATTTGTGAATTGGCGATACATTTGCACATCTCCAGTCCGTGGAAACCTCCCCTGAGTCCAAGGATACTCTCATAATTATGGCTAAGGGTTTGCTTAGTTGCTTTGCCGCCTCCTTTAATATAACCGGTTAGATCCCGTCCACCCCAGGTGCTTTTCTTATGTTTAACTTCAACAATTTCTCCTCCACTTTGCTCTCAGTTATTACAAAAACATTAAGTATCCTTCTGCCATTTTCAAACCTTAATAATTCCTCATGTGTGAATGTAGATGCAAAATACTCATTCAGTTTGTTTGCTATCTGAGCAGGATCATCAACAGTCGAACCATCAATGTCAAGTGGACCAATCAGATTCATCCCTTTCCTTTTAGAGTTTATATAAGTAAAGAAATCCTTGCTGTTTTTCTTAGCATCTTTTGCCAAGGATTTCTCATAATCTGCCTTCGCCTACCCCTGCCCCCGTTAATAGTATTATGACTGGATGAACTGATTCGCAAGCTCTCGAGCCACTTGCGTTCCCAAAATCCATGGGCACGGTCAGTAATGATCGCGTCCTCAGGGGAGATCCGATGTTGCTTCTCCCAGAAATGCTCTGCCACAGCAGACCTCGCATAGTTTGCAGTCTTAATAGCGGTCATGTGCTCCCCCAGACGATCTTTTAAACGCCACCCCGTGTCCCCCACATAATACTCCTCACAATCCGGGCACTAGATCTCATAGACCACACTACTAGTAGAGGTTTGGGCTACGGGATCTTTGACTTGAGACACAACTGTGTGCAACCTCCGTCCTGGAAGCTGCACACGGTGAGTCTTTTCAAACACCGCCCCATCTCCCCTACATAACACTCCTCACAATCTGGACACTTGATCTCATAGACCATACTACTAGTAGAGTCTTGGGCTATGGGATCTTTGACTTGAGACACCACTGTGTGCAACCTCCGTCCCGGAAGCTGCACACAGCGGGTCTCTTGGGCTACGGGATCTTTGACTAATTATTGCAGCTTCCTGGGACGGAGGTTGCACACAGTGGTGTCTCAAGTCAAAGATCCCGTAGCCCAAGACTCTACTAGTAGGGTGGTCTATGAGATCAAGTGCCCAGATTGTGAGGAGTGTTATGTAGGGGAGACAGGGTGGCATTTAAATGACCATCTGGGGAAGCACATGACTGCTATTAAGACTGTAAACTATGCGATGTCTGCTGTGGCAGAGCATTTCTGGGAGAAGCAACATCGGATCTCCCCTGAGGACTCGGTCATTACTGACCGTGACCATGGATTTTGGGAACGCAAGTGGCTTGAGAGCTTGCAAATCGGTTCATCCAGTCATAATACTATTAACAGGAACAGGGGTATGCATTTACACCCCCTGTTTGAGGCAGTTGTCCTCAGACGGGATGACCGGTTCTGTTTGACACGCTCCCGAGCCACTTCCGTCTCCGATGTGCATGTGGGGAATGCCAACCATGTGCCTGGTGAATCACGTGTTTGAGTGCCATGGGCCTGCTACTTAAGGATGTCTCACTGCAGTAATAGTACACTGTTGAAGAAGGAAATCATCATCATCATCATCAGCCATTTTCAATCCACTGCAGGATGAAGGCCTCTCCAGCAACTTTCCAGTTCCTTCTGTTTTGAGCACTGGCCATCCATTTACTACTCAAAAACTCATGAATTTCATCTATCCATCTCCGCCTTTGTCTTCCAGGTTTTCTTCTAGCTCCTCTTGGGTACCATTCTGTTATTTTCTTAGTCCATTATCATGTCTTCGAGCTATGTGTCCTGCCCAAGACCATTTTAGTTCTTTAGTTTTGATAAGAATGTCCTTTACTTGAGTTTGCTGCCTAATCCATGTGTTTCTATTCTTATCTAACAGTCTGATTCCCAATATAATTCGTTCCATTCTTCGCTGTGTAGTTCTTAGCTTCTCTTCCATTCTTTTGGTGAGTGCCCAAGTTTCACTTCCATAAGTCATGGTGGGGAGTATACATTAATTCATTATTTTACGTTTCAGACAAACTGGGATATTGCTCTTCAGTATGTGACTATATTTCCTGAATGCTATCCATTCAAAATTTATTCTCCTCTTGACTTCCAGCCATTTATCATTATTACAGCTAATAACTTGTCCCAGATAAGTATATGACTCTACCTTTTCAATTACTGCTCCTTCAATCATTATTTCCCTTTCCGTGGCATACTTGTTCATCATTACTTTTGTTTTAGCCATATTCATCTTTAGTCCAAAATCCTTACTAACTGTGCATAACTGATTAAGATTTTCCTCTAATTCTTTGGGATCGTGGCTTATGACCACAATGTCATCTGCAAATCGTAAATGGTTTAGGTACTCTCCGTTCACATTGACTCCTTTCTGCGACCAGTCTAATTTTCTGAAAGCTTCCTCGAGGGCAGCAGTAAACAGCTTCGGAGATATTGTGTCTCCTTGTCGAACTCCTTTCTCGATTTTAAATTTGCTACTGTCTTTGTCTAGTCTAATAAAGGATGTAGCACTCTCATATATTTTCTTCAAAATCATAATATATGGAGTATCTATGCCTTGTCTTTCCAGTGCCCGAAACATTGCCTTATGCTGTATGGAGTCAAATACCTTTTCATAATCCACAAATGCCAGGCATAATGGTGTTTTATATTCATTTGCTTTCTCCATTAGCTGTGATATTACGTGAAGGTGATCCATAGTTGAGAATCCTGTCCTAAAGCCAGCTTGCTCTTTCGGTTGATTCTCATCAAGTATTCTTTCTAATCTGTTAGTAATGACCCTTGTGAACAACTTGTAGATGTGGGATAACAAGCTAATTGGTCTATAATTTCCAATTTCTGATTTATCTCCTTTCTTATGCAGCAAAACTATGATTGCATTATTCCACTGCTTAGGCGTCACACCTTTTCTAATGCACTTTGTGAAGAGCCTTGCCAGTTTTTGTGTTATGTGTCTTCCTCCCAATTTTAACAACTCTACAGTAACTTCATCTTCCCCCGGGGATTTTCGATTCTTCATTTTCTTCAATGCATGTTCTACCTCATCAGGAAGAATATCGGGTATGTCGTATGTGTTGCTACTTTGCAATCCATCTTCCCCACTGATGGTATCATTCCCTCGCTCCTTGTATAATTCTCTATAGTAGTCTTCTGCTATTTGAATTATGCCTTCTCTGCTGTTTATAAGTACACCATCGGTATTCTTCAGTTTCAGTATCATTTGTCTTTCTGTATTACTGCTCATGGCTGCTGATTAAATCCTTTGTTTTCCCTTAATGCTTGTTCTACTTTTCTTGTGTTAAATCTTCTTATGTCCTCTCTGAGTCTCTTTCTAATGGCTTTGCATAACTCAGTATACTCAATTTTCTCCCTGTCAGTGTTTTTCTTGCTCTTCATTTGTCATGTTCTATTCATCATGACAAGTGTTTCCTGACTAATGTTTTCTACTTTGGATTTCTTTTTCCCTATAGGTTTCTTGGGCTTTATCACTTCCAGAAAGTTGTGATATTCCTCGTCGATATCTTGGTCCTGAGCAGTCTGCAGAAGCTCAAACTTGTTCTTAAGTTCCAGTACATACTGCCTTTTCTCATCTTCTGTTATCTCAAAGTTCTTTGTATTATTTACTCGAGTCAGTTTTTTCTCCTTTCTTTTCTTACATCTATATCAAGTGTACATCTTACCATTCTGTGATCACTTCCAACATTTACCTTATTCAGGACGGTAACATCATTCACAATATATCTTCTGTTAGTGAGGATGAAGTCGATTTCATTAGTTGTTAATCCATTTGGACTCTTCCATGTCCACTTTCTGTTCACCCTTTTCTTGAAAAAAGTGTTCATTACTGACATTCCTTGAGATTCTGCAAATTCCACAAGTCTTTCACCTCTTTTATTTCTTTCACCAATTCCAAAATTTCCTATAGTTCCTCTTTCTGCGCTGTTTTGCCTTTTTCCAACCTTAGCATTGAAGTCCCCCATAATAATAGTGTAGTGGGTTTTCTGCTCATCTAGAAGACTCTCAATTTCAGTGTACATTTCTTCAACCTCTTCATCATCATGGCTCGATGTTGGTGCATAAATCATTATAATCTTTAGCTTGTACCTCTTAGAAATCTTGAGTATTAGTCTTGACACCCTTGGTGATGTACTTTTGAATTCCAAAATGTTGTTTTTAAAATTTTTATGGACCAGAAATCCAACTCCACCTTCACTCCTTTCACTGTTTCCATTGGTGTACAGCAGATTTCCACTTGATAAACTTATAAGTGATTCATTTCTTCTTCTTGTTTCAGCCAAACCGGTGATATTCCAATTCACATTTTCTAATTCCTTTTCCAGCTCTAGCAGTCTCCAAAAGCTCCAGTATTTTAGCAAATTTTAAAGATTTTATTATTGTTTTTAATTGTTTTATCATAATTTATTTATTTTATTGTAATAGTTTAGTCTCCCGATATTGTATCATAGTATTTTATTATATTTTATTTTATAGTAAAATTTTTAATCGCTTGGCTGGTGTTTGAGTCTAATTATTGCAGTATTCAGAGGCATTTCTAAATGGAGTGAGAGATATGACTTTGTATTTTGGAAGCAAAAGCAAGTAACTTGTGAACCCATGTCTGGAAAACTGTTTTTGGACAGACATGCATGGAATATGATTGTACTACATATCTTTCATGATCAGGTGGTTTGTACTGTTCCTCTGCAACATTTCAACATGATTTTGGAGGAGATACAAACTTGCTGAGGTAATCTTCAACACCTGATACTCCAAAGGTTAATCAAATGAATGGCTACTTGACAAGGACTTGGAAAATAAACAAAATAAAAAATACCTCCAGCTTATAATAAAATTAATAAGGTTAGATTATGCCTTGGATTTGGAACGAATTGTCAGTGAAAAGGATGTAGTGTGTTCTGCAAAGGGCATGCTTATATGTGGGTAGACAATAAACAGAAAAAAACAACTTCACGTGTAGAAGGCTTCCTCTAACATCCTTCCAACATTAGCATTAGCAAAGGCACTAATTTTGGCTGATGCTATATAAACTTGCAAGAAAGCAAGTTTATATAGCATCAGCCAAAAAAAACCCCTTATTTCACCCATACACTCACTCCAAATGTTTGTCAAGTTCTGCCTTGAATCTATTTAAGCTATCAACTTCTACGATGATAGATAGAAGTTTGTTCCAGCAATCAACCACCCGCTGGCTAAAGGCAAACTTCCACACATCTATCCTACAACCATCTTTCCTCGATTTGAATTTATACCCTCTCAAACGATTATTCTGAGCAAGAGAAAGAATCCCATCAGCCTTGAGCATGCTCAAACCATTCAAGGCTTTATACACCCAATCAGATCACTTCGCAGGTGCCTAGTCTCCACACATTGTAATTTGCAAAACTTAAGCCTTTCTTCATAAGAGCAACCCTTTGTTCCATTCACTAATCTTGTTGCCCTTCTCTGTACTCGTTCCAATAGCTCTGTACTCGTTCCAATAGCTCTGCATCCTTCTTAAAATGAGGCCTCCATACCTGTATACAATACTCAAGATGTGGTCTGACCATTACTTTATACAAGAGGATAATCACCTCCTTATCCCTGTTAGAAAAATTCCTGTATATCATTAACAAGACACCATGAGCTACTCTTGCAGACCATCTGCACAGCTCAGAAAACTGCATATGTGCCTGCACAATTACCCCCAGGTCTTTTTCATTCTCTACCACTGTCAGTGTGGTACCACAGAGTTGATATGTTACTCTGGGATTACTGCTTCCCATATGTAGTACTTTACATTTGCCAATGTTAAACTTCATTTGCCACCTCTCAGCCCATCTGCTCAACTTTTCTAGATCCTGTTGCAGCAGTGTACTGTCATTAGTGTCATTAACAACCCTGCCAATCGTATAGTCTTCAAACTTGGACATTAAGCCTCATATATACCATCATCAATATCATTTATAAATACAGAAAACAACAATGGACCCAACACTGAACCCTGAGGAACTCCAATAATAACATTAGTCCACGAAGAGCAGTGTCCATTGATTTCCACTCGCTGTCTTCTCCCACTCAACCATCCCTTTATCCATAGCAGCAATTTACCTCCAATGCCACACTGCTCCAATTTGTGCAGCAGTCTTCCATGTGCAACAGTATCAAAGGCTTTTCTAAGATCCAAATATATGATATCAAAGTTATTCTTTGCATCCAGTTCCTTTGTGACTACATCATAGTATCCAATCAAATTAGTCAGACAAGACTTCCTCTTAACAAACCCATGATGTGTCCAAGCTATAACTGAGATCTTTAGCATTAGAATTAGTAGAGGCATTTGATGCAAGAAAGCAAGCTTATGCAGCATCAGCCAAAAAAAAAAAAAAAACCCCCACTTCCACTTCACCCCTCTGTTCGTTCAAAATACCTGTCCAGCTGAGCCTTAAACTTATTTAGGCTATCAACCTCCACCACAAGGGATGGAAGTCTGTTCCACCAACCAACCACCCGCTGGCTAAAGGCAAATTCCCGCACATCTATCCTACATCTGTCTTTCCTCAATTTGAATTTATGCCCTCTCAGGTGATTTTTCTGAGCTAGAGGAAGAATCCCATCAGCATTGAGCATGCTTAAACCATTCAAGGCTTTATACACCTCTATCAGATCACCTCACTGGTGCCTAGTCTCCAGACACTGTAATTTGCAAAACTTAAGCCTTTCTTCGTAATAGCACCCCTTTGTTCCATTCACTAATCTTGTTGCCCTTCTCTGTACTCGTTCCAGCAGCTCTACATCCTTCTTGAAATGAGGCCTCCAGACCTGTATACAGTACTCTAGGTGTGGCCTGACCATTGCCTTATACAATGGAATAATCACCTCCTTATCCCTGCTGGAAAAATTCCTGTATATCATTGACAATACTCCTTGAGCTACTCTTGCAGCCCATCTGCACTGCTCAGAGAACTTCATATCTGCCTGCACAACCACCCCCAAGTCCCTTTCATTCTCTACCACTGTCAGTGTAGTACCACAGAGTTGATACGTTGCTCTTGGGTTGCTGTTTCCCATGTGTAGTACTTTACATTTGTCAATGTTAAACTTCATTTGCCACCTCTCAGCCCATCTGCTCAACCTTTCCAGATCCTGTTGCAGCAGCATAGTGTCTATAGTGTCCTTGACAACCCTGCCAACCTTTGTATCGTCTGCAAACTTGGACATTAAGCTTGATATACCATCATCAATATCATTTATAAATACAGAAAACAATAATGGACCCAACACTGAGCCCTGAGGGACTCCACTAATAACATTAGTCCACGATGAGCAGTGTCCATTGATTACCACTCTCTGTCTTCTCCCCCTCAACCACCCCTTTATCCATAGCAGCAATTTGCCTCCAATGTCACACTGCTCCAATTTGTGTAGCAGTCTTCCATGTGCAACAGTATCAAAAGCCTTTCTAAGATCCAAGTATATAATATCAAAGTTATTCCCTGCATCCAGTTCTTTTGTGACTGCATCATAGTATCCAATCAAGTTGGTCAGGCAAGACTTCCCCTTAACAAAACCATGCTGTGTCTGAGCTATAACTGAAGTCTTGTCTAAATGATCCTGCAGTGCTTCTTTAACCAGTGCCTCCATTAATTTTCCTGGAACAGAAGTTAAGCTCACAGGTGTATAATTGCTTGTGTCAGCCTTTGATCCTCCTTTGTGAATTGGGGTAACATTTGCACATTTCCAGTCTATGGGTACCTCCCCTGAGTCCAAGGAAGCTCTCAAAATTATGGCTAAGGGTTTGCTTACTTCCTTTGCTGCCTCCTTTAATATAACTGGATAGATCCCATCCACCCCTGGTGCCTTTCTTATGTTTATCTTCAACAGTTTCTCCTCCACTTTACTCCCAGTTATTTCAAGTATAGCTTACTGCTAGAGTTGAATACACCTCTGGCATTCCCCTTGCTGAATAACTCCTCATGTGTGAATGTCGATGCAAAATATTCATTTAGTTTGTTAGCTACCTGAGCAGGATCATCAACAGTTGACCCATCAATATCAAGTGGACCAATCTGATTCAACCCCTTCCTTCTAGAGTTTACATAAGTAAAGAACTCTTTGCTGTTTTTCTTTGCATCCCTTGCCAAGGATTTCTCGTAATCTGCCTTCGCCTGCCTAACCTCCTTTGTAACTTGGTTGCATATCAACTTGTATCTATCATAAGCTTCTGTGTCATGTGTTAATTTGTAAGTATTGTAGTAGTAGTAGTAGTAGTAGTGGCACATGATGCAAGAAAGCAAGTGTAGGAGCTTATGCAGCATCAGCCAAAAAAAAAAAAAAAAAAAAAAAAAATCACACCATACCCTCCAATTGCCTGTCCAGTTCCTCCTTAAATTTATTTAACCTATCAACTTCCACAACGACAGATGGAAGTTTGTTCCAGCAATTAACCACCCGCTGGCTAAAGGCAAATTTCCGCACATCTATTCTACATCTATCCTTTCTTAATTTGAACTTATGTCCCTGTAGGTTCGTATTCTGAACAAGTGGGAGGATCCCATCAGAATTCAGCGTGCTCAACCCATTCAAGGCCTTATAGACCTCAATCAGATCACCGCGCAGGTGCCTAGTCTCCAGCCACTGCAATTTGCAGAACTTAAGCCTCTCTTGGTAAGAGGATCCCTTCATTCCCCTCACCAATCGTGTTGCTCTTCTCTGTACACGCTCAAGCAAATCTACATCCTTCCTAAAATGAGGCCTCCAGACCTGTACGCAGTACTCAAGGCGTGGCCTGACCATTGCCTTATAAAGAGGGACAATCACCTCCTTTTCCCTGCTAGCAAAATTCCTATATATCATTGACAAAACCCCATGACCTGCCCTAGCAGCCTGTCTACATTGCTCAGAAAACTTCATATCTGACTGCACAATTACTCCCAGGTCTTTTTCATTTTCTACCACCTTAAGTGTAGTACCACACAGTTGGTACGTTTCTCTGGGGTTACTTCTACCCATATGCAGTACTTTGCATTTGTCAAGGTTAAACTTCAGTTGCCACTTCTTAGCCCATCTGCCCAAATTATCTAGATCCTGTTGCAGTAGCACACTGCCATTACTGTCATTAACAACCCTGCCAACCTTCGTGTCATCTGCAAACTTCGACATTAAGCCTGATATACCTTCATCAATATCATTGATAAATATACAAAACAACAGTGGACCCAACACCGAACCCTGTGGGACTCCACTAATAACATTAGTCCACGAAGAGCAGCACCCATTGATTACCACCCCCTCTGTCTTCTCCCACTTAACCATCCTTTTATCCATTGTAGCAACTTACCCTTAATACCATTCTGCTCCAATTTGTACAGTAGTCTTCCATGCGCAACAGTGTCAAAAGCTTTCCTGAAATCCAAGTATATGATATCAAAATTATTTTTTGCATCCAGTTCCTTTGTGACCACATCATAAGTATCCCATGCATTAGTCAGACAAGAAATTAGTCAGACAAGACTTCCTCTTAACAAACCCATGATGTGTCCGAGCTATAACTGAGATCTTGTCTGGATGATCCTGCAATGCTTCTTTAAAAAGTGCCTCCATTAATTTCCCTAGAACAGAAGTTAAACTAACAGGATTGTAATTACCTGTGTCTCCCTTTGATCCTCCTTTGTGGATTGGGGTCACATTTGCACATCTCTAGTCCATGGGTAATTCCCCTGAGTCCAGGGTGGCTCTCATAATTTTGGCTAAGTGTTTGCTTACTTCCTTTGCCGCCTCCTTTAATATAACTGGATAGATTCCATCCACCCCAGGTGCCTTTCTTGTGTTTATCTTCAACAATTTCTCCTCCACTTTACTCCTAGCAATCCATCTTCCCCACTGCTGGCATCATTCCTTCGCTCCTTGTATAATTCTCTATAGTAGTCTTCTGCTATTTGAATTATGCCTTCTCTGCTGTTTATAAGTACACCAGCGCTATTCTTCAGTTTCAGTATCATTTGTCTTTCTGTATTTCTGCTCATGGCTGCTGATTTAAATCCTTTGTTTTCCCTTAATGCTTCTCTACTTTTCTTGTGTTAAATCATCTTATGTCCTCTCTGAGTCTCTTTGGCTTTGCATAACTCAGTATACTCAATTTTCTCCCTGTGAGTGTTTTTCTTGCTCTTCATTTGTCATCTTCTATTCATCATGACAAGTGTTTCCTGACTAATGTTTTCTACTTTGGATTTCTTTTTCCCTATAGGTTTCTTGGGCTTTATCACTTCCAGAAAGTTGTGATATTCCTCGTCGATATCTTGGTCCTGAGCAGTCTGCAGAAGCTCAAACTTGTTCTTAAGTTCCAGTACATACTGCCTTTTCTCATCTTCTGTTATCTCAAAGTTCTTTGTATTATTTACTCGAGTCAGTTTTTTCTCCTTTCATTTCTTACATCTATATCAAGTGTACATCTTACCATTCTGTGATCACTTCCAACATTTACATTATTCAGGACGGTAACATCATTCACAATATATCTTCTGTTAGTGAGGATTAAGTCGATTTCATTAGTTGTTAATCCATTTGGACTCTTCCATGTCCACTTTCTGTTCACCCTTTTCTTGAAAAAAGTGTTCATTACTGACAGTCCTTGAGATTCTGCAAATTCCACAAGTCTTTCACCTCTTTCATTTCTTTCACCAATTCCAAAATTTCCTATAGTCCCCCTTTCTGCGCTGTTTTGTATTTTTCCAACCTTAGCATTGAAGTTAATAATAGTGTAGTGGGTTTTCTGCTCATCTAGAAGACTCTCAATTTCAGTGTACATTTCTTCAACCTCTTCATCATCATGGCTCGATGTTGGTACATAAATCATTATAACCTTTAGCTTATACCTCTTAGAAATCTTGAGTATTAGTCTTGACACCCTTGGTGATGTACTTTTGAATTCCAAAATGTTGTTTTTAAAATCTTTATGGACCAGAAACCCAACTCCACTTGCACTCCTTTCACGGTTTCCATTGGTGTACAGCAGATTTCCACTTGATAAACTTATAAGTGATTCACTTCTTCTTCTTGTTTCAGCCAAACCGATGATATTCCAATTCACATTTTCTAATTCCTTTTCCAGCTCTAATATCCTGTCTTCACCGATGAGTGATCGTACGTTATAACAGGCCAAGTTCAGTTTTCGTGCATGGCAGCCTGGTCGTACCCAGAGATTCTTAGCACCCTCTGCTTCCACTCTGATCCTCTCGCTGCCGTAAGAGGGAGAGTGAAAGCTGCTGGGGACTGAGGGCCATTTGTATTGTTGTGCTGTCATATGCTGGAGGGTTTGGTCTTTTCCTCTTCATGCTGACCAGGCGTCTTGAAGAGAACCACTCTACACGTTCGTTGCCACCTAAGTGACGTAACAGGGCTTACCATCGAGAAGGTGTGCATGAGTGGATTTTAGGGAGGCAGGCCAACCGGACTTCTCCTAAATCTTCTGTAATAGAGAGTTATTGGATCCATCAGTGTTTCAGGCTGAGTGTCTGATAACACACAGGATACCTGTTCCCCTCTAGCATCTGACATCCATTTAGGCCTAAATCTTGAATTTAGGCCTAAATCTTACATCTATATCAAGTGTGCATCTTACCATTCTGATTCTCATGATCACTTCCAACATTTACCTTATTCAGGACGGTAACATCATTCACAATATATCTTCTGTTAGTGAGGATGAAGTCAATTTCATTAGTTGTTAATCCATTTGGACTCTTCCATGTCCACTTTCTGTTCACCCTTTTCTTGAAAAAAGTGTTCATTACTGACAGTCCTTGAGATTCTGCAAATTCCACAAGTCTTTCACCTCTTTCATTTCTTTCACCAATTCCAAAATTTCCTATAGTCCCCCCTTTCTGTGCTGTTTTGTATTTTTCCAACCTTAGCATTGAAGTTGTTGGTATGAAAAACCTAGTAGCTGCCAAGATTAATCCTTTGAATGCTTCCCATTTTGAATTTGCTGTTGGTAACATCATCAGTTGGTTTTTGATTTGATTTTGATTTTATTGGCGCAAAAACGACTGTGATTATACTGCGCCAAGAAAAGTCATCGGTTGGTTCCACCATATAGAATTTAAATACTGTCTCAGACCACTGTAGTCACCTTTACGAAAGCAAAAACCCTTCCCTTTACCCTTGATGGTAGTTACCTCTTTGAGTAAATCCCACTTCACCACACTGTGATCACTGCCACCTAGTGGTTCCTTTATCTGCAGGGTCTTAATGCATGAAGAATCACTGCTGATAATCAAATCCAGAGTATTACTCCCTCTAGTTGCCTCCCGAACATGCTGATGTAGAAAACAATCATCCAATAAATCCACAAAAGCCTTGCTAGTGTGTGAGTGACCAACCCACAAATTCAGTCAATATCCAGGAAATTAAAATCCCCCATTATAAGACATTCTAATTTATTGTCCCACTCTATTTCTCTGCACAATTGCCGACTGGGCTAGCCGAGTGGGTAAAGTACCTGCCCGGCAACCCAAAGGTCGCGGGTTCGATTCCTGCCTCGGGCTTGGATCAAAGTGGATGGTATATCGGGATTAATGTCCAAGTTTGCAGACGATACAAAGGTTGGCAGGGTTGTCAAGGACACTACTGACACTATGCTTCTGCAACAGGATCTGGAAAGGTTGAGCAGATGGGCTGAGAGGTGGCAAATGAAGTTTAACATTGACAAATGTAAAGTACTACACATGGGAAACAGCAACCCCAGAGCAACGTATCAACTCTATGGTACAACACTGACAGTGGTAGAGAATGAAAGGGACTTGGGGGTGGTTGTGCAGGCAGATATGAAGTTCTCTGAGCAGTGCAGACGGGCTGCAAGAGTAGCTCATGGAGTATTGTCAATGATATACAGGAATTTTTCCAGCAGGGATAAGGAGGTGATTATTCCATTGTATAAGGTGATGGTCAGGCCACACCTAGAGTACTGTATACAGGTCTGGAGGCCTCATTTCAAGAAGGATGTAGAGCTGCTGGAACGAGTACAGAGAAGGGCAACAAGATTAGTGAATGGAACAAAGGGGTGCTCTTACGAAGAAAGGCTTAAGTTTTGCAAATTACAGTGTCTGGAGACTAGGCACCAGCGAGGTGATCTGATAGAGGTGTATAAAGCCTTGAATGGTTTAAGCATGCTCAATGCTGATGGGATTCTTCCTCTAGCTCAGAATAATCACCTGAGAGGGCATAAATTCAAATTGAAGAAAGACAGATGTAGGATAGACGTGCGGAAATTTGCCTTTAGCCAGCGGGTGGTTGGTTGGTGGAACAGACTTCCATCCCTTGTGGTGGAGATTGATAGCCTAAATAAGTTTAAGGCTCAGCTGGACAGGTATTTTGAACGAACAGAGGGGTGAAGTGGAAGTGGTTTTTTTTTTTTTTTTTGGCTGATGCTGCATAAGCTTGCTTTCTTGCATCAAATGCCTCTACTAATGCTAATGCTAATGCTAAAGTACTGCAAAAACCTTGGGAGGTGCAATATGGCCACAGAAGCCGATGCGCCAACAACTACCAAATCAATCAATCAATCAATCTGCACAATTGCTCATTATACTCCTCAGATTCATTAGGACTAAAACATACACCTACTCCCATTTTTCCTTTCCCAGTGCTTATGTCACACAAAACAGACTCAACATTGCATTGTCCACCAACATCAATTGGATGCACTTCCTTAGATTTTATGTGTTTCTTAACTAACAGCATAACCCCTCCGTCCTTCCTGTCCTGTCTATCCTTTCTGTACACATTGTACTCCCCAAATTCCAGTGCAGAACAGGAATTTAGGGAGTACAATTACTATGCCTCGATAGCATCAGCAAAAATTCTTGCATCCTTTCTATTTAAGTTTATCCCATCCCTGTAGAAGCAGTCACTCCTGTTAACAAGCACAGACCAGGCTGAGAAAAATTCTACCCCTTGAGCCTTGCACAATCTCTCCAGGGCCTAATTGATCAACAAGACTCTCTCATCATATACTCCCTCCTATCGTGTCTAGGAAGAGCAACTGCAGACACTTTCAAATTAAACCCTAACTCACAGTTGTTTTTCAGCACTGTCTGGTACTTGTTAAGTAATTCTGCTGGTCTCCTACTCTTAATATCATTATTGCCAACGGGTACAACAATATCATCCTTTGTGCCCTTAAAGGATGATATCTACCCTGAAACGTCATCAACCTTTGCCCCTGGCAGACATACCCTGGTCCTGTTCCATCTATCCTTTTTTGCACAATATGTTCCCCGTTTCCCTGACAATAGGCTGAACTGCAGCCACCACATAATCTTTCAACCAAGAACAACTTAGCTTGTCCAATAAACACCCTGTTTGGATAATAATCTATGTCTTAGAATTCCTTATCATTCATTGTTTTTCCCACTTGATATCAGTGTAGCTTCATAGGTCAGTGAGTTGTAAATATCTCAAATCTGCTGGTGAATTTACACATCACATAACTTCAAAAATTAAAATGTAACTGTAAACATTCTAATCTTCTCATGCTTCAGGATGAATATGATACATAAAAAAAATAATATATAGTTTAATTCATATATTTTTCAATCTGATTGTATGAGAAACCATTAATTTAAATATTTTAACTCTGCTATGCAGTGAAGTGTTGTGTCATTATGAACAAGATACAGTGAAGTTTGGATAATTTGAAATTTCTCAATTTGAAATATTGGTTATTTTGAATTTTTTTTCTGCCTGTTGAAACTAGTGTTCTATTAAAAAAAGAATTATTTAATTCAAAGTTTAGATAATGCAAAATCATTTTGATGTCCCTTTCAGCCAGTGGTGTAGTTAAGTTTTTTGAGCTCTTAGGCAAAAAAACAGTTTGGGCCCCCTATTTTTATTAAAATAAATTTTAATTAGGTATAATATAAAAAAAAATGTTGACTCATTTTAATAACATAAATATGTATTTTATTTATGATTTCTTTATAATTTTAAAAACATGAAAATTAATATTACAATATGATACTACTTATTAAATACAATTTGACAAATATAAAAATTATAACTAATAAATTTATGAAAAAAGTTAAAATGTTACTTTTTGCACTTTTACATTTGTGAAATCATTAATAATATCTTTTAAATCCATTTTACTGGCATATTTATGCTCAAAAGCCAACATTGCAAGATTGCACAGTCTACTTTGACCAATAGCATTTCTTTTATAATTTTTTATTATTTGTAATTTACTAAATGATCTTTCAGCCGAGGCAGCTGACACAGGCAGGGTAAAAAATAACATAAAGTAAAAATTTCTGAAAAGTCACTTTTTAGGGCACTATATTTTGAAATTAACAAATAAAAAAATTGTCTGATAGAGATGTTTGCTGGTAAATCTTGTTTAATAAGTGTGATTAAATTACAATATTGAATTGGCAGTTGGGGAGACAGTACAGATACAGTATAGTACTTTTTATAAGATTTTCACACTCACTTGATATATCAGCATTTGACATACTAATTATTTTTTTCGGTTCTAGTATTGCAAAATAATTTTTTACTAACTTCATACTTTTGAAACGATTTTTAATTTGTATTATGATTTTGTCTAAAACATAGTAAAAAACACTGATTTTAAAAAACTGATCTCTATTATCAAACAAAATGTCTGAAACTAATTCATCGTACTGTCTTTTAGTTCTATGTTGTCGTCTGTCTTCAAATTTGGGATCTATCCCAAACTCCTTGGCAATTTTCTCAGATTCATATTTAATTTGTTCGTATGAATTTCAAATGTTTTGTAAATTTTTACTGACTAGATCCAATACAGAAGTACATTCACCAAGATCTGTAAAATGCTTCTGTAGAGTTTTTGAAGCATAATTAATTTTGCACATCACATTATTCAAAAATATACAAATGAAAATAAAATCAAATGTCATCATTTGCTTCATTATTCTAAGTGCTTTGTCTCGGTCTGCTTTTTTTAGTCGATTAATTTCTGTCAAAGCTTTTATAATATCCGCAAAATGAACTTTCACAGCTGTTATAGACTTTAATCTACCAGATTAGCTAGTAGGGTTGAGTGTTTTTTTAATGTAACTTCTGATTCCCCAGTAAATTTAGAAAGAAGATCCCATCTTTTTGTACTATTTCCAAAAAAATTATACAAATTTTAAAGAATGTCAAAAAAATGATGAAACATTATTACAACAATTTACACTATCATTAATAACTAAATTTAAATTGTGACTTGCACAATGAATGTACTCTGCATTTGATTGGATCCTTTTAATGTGTGACTGCACGCCATTATAAACCCCACTCATGGCATTAGGCCCTTCATCATAACTCTGACCATAACATTTTTCAATGGGAATATTTAATTTGTGTAATATTTTCATTATATTATCCGTCATCATTTCTGCTGAATGATCATTCATGTCATAAAATCCTAAAAACGTTTCACAAATTTCAAAATCTTTGGATTTTTCATTTTTGTCACAAATTATGTGAACATGTCATACAATAACACTTAACTGATTTTTTTTGTGAGATCTTGAGTAGTATCTAAAATTAGTGAATAGAATGGTGCTGAATTAATTTTGAGTGTTAATTCTTTTGCTAATTTGGTATCTAAACATTCTATTAACTCGTTTTGGATACTGGGGCTTAAATAAATTACTGAATGAGATGGCTTATTAATAATTTGTTTCATTACATCATCATAGTAGGAAAGTAAATGGACTTGCTATAAAAAATTTCTGTTGTAGTAATAATCTTCTGAAAATCCTTCCCGATGACTGTAAAATGCTAAAGAATTTTTAGCCAACATAAGCATTATCTGAAATAACTGTTCTAGTCCCATTTTCCAAAATGAGGATCTGTATCTTACTTGTTCCTCAAGATCTTTTTCAGTCATTGCATTCTTTTGCCATATTTCATGTATAGCACATGCCTCAATATGATGTTGAGAAACACCGAGTTTTTATCCAAAACGATAGATTTTTCCAATCTTGTAGTCCGGAATGCCGCTGACTTTTAATATTTGAAAACAGCCAGCATAGTTGGCAATATGCAGCATCTAAAATTCGTGAGTAGCACAGCCACAAATGAGGAACTAGACCATACGTTGAAGTAGAATAGTAGTACGTGTCACTAAAACTTCTATTTTGTTGTTCAGTATCCCTTGGAAATGGTCCTTTAGGTCTCTGAGGTGACGAACTCATAATGTTTCTTTTTCTTTCATCGGAAACGTTGATGGCCACATAAACTTTATATTTTAAATACAAACAGCAATAATAAACAAATATTTCTGTATGTCAATTGCTGTTTTGATAATGACTTGAACTTGAATTGAAATTAACCAACTAACAACTTTTGACCACCATATATGGCTAAATATATATACGTGGGGCCTATCACCCCTGTCCTCTCAAGTTGGGGAATCCTGAACACCATATGATATGACACATACATATACAGTAACTGAATGGGTGTCTGATCACTATACAAAGTTGCATTTGTAAAAGCAAAATAAAGACTGCTGCCACCTGGGTTTGTTATGTTTTGGCAATAAGATATAAGAAGAATTCCTTCCTTATTCTAGATGTATCACATTGTTGAAGAGCCCAGTGAGAAAAATATTTTCATTACATGTTGCATCTGTCTATAGGCCCTAGCATAGTAGGGGCGGCCCCTACTTGCATCTGTTTATGGGCCCTGGTGAAGTAGGGCCCCTAGTCTTTGCCTACTTTTGCTATATGGTAGCTATGCCCCTGCTTTCAGCTTCGAGTTATCCAAGCTCTACTGTATAAGTTTTGCGCTACAATTTTGTTACTTTTTTTTTGGTGAAATTGCAACAAAATTGGCTATCTCGTATCAGTTTTTTTTATCAGTAAAGGCAATGCACACAAGACTCATGGTTACTATGGATGCTTCGGTACCTATTACACAGATATAAAATGGAAAGTGTAATTTGCTACAAGTATTCAAAATCAACTAGTACTGACCTCAGCCGCAAGGTCAATCCACTTCATCAATTTTTTAATTTTGATAAAAATAAAAAAATTGATAAAGAATCAATGCAGTTTATACCCAGGGTTACTAACAGTCTTGTGGTTTGGCGAAAGCAAGTCTGCAACAACTGTACAGTAGTGTTTTCGATGAGCATATGGTAAACAACAACCCGAGCATAAGACCATCATCATATTACAAACGTACAGATAAGAAACAAGGTATGTTATGTTCAGTGAGGTATAAAGTTTTCATATTAACTATTTCAGTTTACAGCATTTCCTGTTGTTGGTCTGAAAAGTTGATTGATGAAGACAGCTCAACAATTTAACTTCTGCAGAAGTTGTATCATTTATCAACATGTTGCTAAAACAATATCACACTGGTAGATGACTTTCATCAAACGGTGAAATACCACCACTTTGCTTATTGGAGACTTGAAGTGGTTAAACCCATGTTTAGTCTCTAGAGCAAAGTTTCCGGCATCCCCCCCCTCCCCCCATACTTCTCCTTCAACCCATGCACGGTACTAAGTACTATAGGTTTTGATACCTTTCATGTTTGGGGGGTTTTCATAAAAAAAAAAAAAAAAACATTGATATTGTTGAAAACAAATGTGGTAGTGAAAAGTGAGTATCTTTTGTGCAATCAGTGAAAGAAAAATTTACAAGACATTTTTTTTTCTTGAGAATATTGTAATAGGAATGGCATACTTAGATATGCTGCAGCTGTTTCTTGTGGCTCAAGAGCAGGATGCTGATTTGTGTGGGAGAGGTCTCATCTTCAACAAGATGGAGCCCATCCTATTATCATTTAGCATAGTGCTCCATACTAATGGGACACCATGTTTGTTGTTTGTTATTTGGTTTTTAGCAACTAAGGCCATATTGCTCCAGGAATATGCGGTGGTCATTCCCTGACCTTTCTGCATCCTCCGTATTTGGTGGTGACGGGCTCGAACCCCGGTCTAATCAAGAAGCGTGTGCTATGCACTGCTGCTCCTTCCCACCTGGCTACGAAGGCAGCATGGGACACCATCCAAAATGACAATGAGGCACCACTGGGAACTGCTTCAACATGGCATTCCCTAATGCTTGGATCAGTCTTGCAGGGCCATTAACCCCACCAGTTTTCTTTCTGTAGGGAAGGATCATCAGGAAGGATCATAGGTGTTCCTATCCCATCTGCTGACCTCCACAGAGGAACCAGAATTGTTGCAGCTGTTGCTGAGGCGCCACCATAGCCAGGTGGGCAGGAGCAGCAGTGCGTAGCACACGCTTCTTGATTAGACCGGGGTTCAAGCCCGGTACTAAGTGACCATCAAATACTGAGGATGAGGAAAGGTCGGGGAATGACCACCGCATATCCCCGGAACAATATGGCCTTAGTTGCTAATGCTCCTAAAGAAAAAAAACCAACCAAACCAAACCAGCTGTTGCTGATGTGGATGCAAATACACTCACATGTGTGGACCAAGTGGGATACAGATGCAACATCTGTTGCATGACTCGTAGCAGCCACATTGAGCATTTGTAAATTGTCAAGAAAATTTAAGGCTGCTTCAATAAAACATGATTTGAAGTATATTATATGAAGCATGATTTGGTTTTAAGTATATGTTTTTCTTTCTTCAAATTGGGACCTAATTTAGAATCTTCTGTATAATAAGTTGGAGATATTATGAATGTTTTCACTTTAAAAAAAAAAAAAACTAAAGCATTGCAGATATGAATATATTTATATTTATAATGAAATGTCAGTATAATGAATTTGAGTGGGCAACCAAAATATATCTGTTGTAATAAAATTTTATTACACTGAAATGCAAAAAAATTATCACAAATCTGAAAACAACAGAAACTTACTATGCAATTTTATATTTTTTAATGAAAAGTTTAAAAATGTATGTTTTCTACACTTATTATTCAAAAATATTCGCAATAAATTTTGGGAACTTTTTCTATAAAGAAAAATATTCTTTCGGTGCTTCAAACATTTTTAATATTCTCTCTACTGCATTATACAAACTACAAACTTAAACAGCGAATTTTTGAATGGGTCAATAACTTTTCATACTGCATATCTAATAGAGAACAAACATTTTTCAGTCATTCAATATGTACTGCATAAGTTGAAAAGTACGAGTATTTTTACCATGACCATTTTTATGTCACAGGATAATCTCTCAGGTCCCACTCTGCATAATGTAATACACATACTTTGCACTGCATTATGCAAAGTATGTGCAGCACATCCAACGTCTAGTAAATCAAGATTAATTTTATTCCGCAATTTACAAAAGACAGTGCCTTTTCTTAATGGTTCCCCAAAATTTGTGTTAGTGTTATCTGAATGTAGATGTCATACATCTTCCAGTCAATAGAAGAAAATCATTAATATATATGGGACGTTACTGTTAGTTTAACAGCATATCAGAATATTAGGTAATACTGTGCCATTTATGCCAGTGTGTTATGTCTTAAAAGTGCAAGTTAATGGGCTGCTCTACATGTTGTGCTGGCTAAAAATCTCAGAATAACTCATAAGAAAAAATTCTACTCCACCATCCAAGGCTAGCTGCAACTCCAACTGAAAGGCTCACACCTTTCCAGAGAAGTGGCAAAATCACTATTTGGCATCGACAGAATCCATATTGCATGATATAAAGGTAAGTGAAAAAAGAGAACCTTATGGAACTTCAGAACTAATTGAGAAGTTAGAAGGCAAAGTAGTGACCAATATGTGTAATGTGTGTGTGTGTGTGTGTGTGTGTGTGTGTGTGTGTGTGTGTGTGTGTGTGTGTGTGTGTGTGTGTGTGTCAAAGGAAAGTAGGTACCAAAACTTCAAAATGCCTGATCAAAAAGCTTTAGAGATTTCAGGGGAAAATGCTTTAGTTCCTCCAAACCTTTCCATCGAATCTATCCAAACATGAATAACTCAAGCCAAAATATCCCCAGTGGATTGACACAATGAAATTCATATTGGTAATTATTAAGGCTTAAAGGTATTGTAGATTGACAGATAATAGATTTCTCCGTTACTCTGGAAAGGGTTGAAGTAGAGTAACAGGAAGGCAGGAATTTGCCAATTTTTCTTAGGAAAATTGGATGGCTGGACTGGATATGACCAAATTTACATGCAAGTAAAGGAATATCAGTGACTTAAGACCCTGATATTCCTTTTTTTGATATTCCTATAAAAAGGCAACATAAAGTAGGAATTAATCCTGGATCAAAATTTTAATTCATTGACAGTTGCATGAAGTCACATTTGAGATATTGCCAACTTAATATCATATTTTTACCATAACTGTGCCAAAAAGTTAACTTTTTAATTTTAATTCCACATTAATTAAGAGTTAAAAAAGTTTTAATTAAGAGTTATCCACTGACAGTTACATGAATTCAAATACAAGACTTTGCCAACTTGTATCATATTTTGACCATATCTAATAGACTTTCAAATTTTCAGAGAAACTGTGGCAAAAAAAAAAGTTAATTTGAAAGCACTGTGAGCTAATCCAGAGTGAACAAAATGGCTTTCCAGTGAAGTCAAAGAAGAGATGGATGAAATTTGGAGCCAAAATGATCTCCACACACCCACCAACAGATTAAAACCAAGAGTAGAGATATCATCAGGATCTGGAGACTTCTGGGCATAAACAATGTTCAAAATTCTTCAGATCTCTTTCTTCCAGAAAATAAACAACGATATTGAGTAGACTATGTCTGGTATCATAGGTCACCAAGGCCACTGGCACAAGATTTAGAGGAAAGTAATATGCTAACAAGTCAATTTTATCTTTAGAGTTGTTATTTGGTTTTTAGGAGCATTAGCAACTAAGGCCATATTGCTCCGGGGATATGCGGTGGTCATTCCCTGACCTTGCCGCATCCTCCGTATTTCGTGGCTCACGGGCTCGAACCCCGGTCTAATCAAGAAGCGTGTGCTACGCACTGCTGCTCCTGCCCACCTGGCTACAGAGGTGCCGCTTTATCTTTAGATGAGCATACAATGGAACTATTGGGTATGGACACTGTGGCCAAATAGTTTAAGCAAGAGACCAGAAGACCTCTTGGTCACCTGGTAGTCACTAACAGACAGGTGGAAAAGAGGATAGTTTCCTATTCTTATTATTTTTGAAAGAGTGAATTTATTAATAACATGCTTACTTTTTTCACATAATCACAAGACTAACATCTATCCTTAAATTTGCAAGTATGTATGTAGATATATGTTTTGAAGGTCACTTCAAACAATATGTCCAATAATATACAAATTCCTTTATGCCAACTTTTGAAAATTTTTCACCACTTGCTGCAGTCTCTTAAGTGTGTTTCCAGCTAAATGTAAACACAGTTTATAACAGATGGCAGCAAGAAAATAGCTTTGAAAATTCAAGGAGGAAATTGCATCTGTTAGTTTTAGTTGTCTGATTCAGCTATTTGTGAATTTCATGACATCCAAGCATACAGTACCAATACTCACCATGAGCAGGCAGTAATATAAAACTGCATGTATATGTGTTACATATATAATGTAACATAAATATATTAAAAGAAAGAATAAAGCACATTTTACCTTTGTGAGTTCTAGTTAACTGTTTATTTCAAGTTGTAAAAATTATATATAGATGGAACTGAGATGTTTCGATAATTTTATGTTCCTACCACTTCATCAGTGATCACTGTTGTTGCTATTTCACTGTTACAAGAACAGAATGGCCAACGATCTGACATACATGATCTGCAAGATCATGTATGATAGTGAACTAACAATAACAGAAATCATTGAAGAAGTGATAAGGACATATTAAAAACATCCAACTGATTTCCAACAGGAAATAAACACATATTTAGACCTTAAATTGTTTAAAAGTGCTTTATTCTTTCTTTTAATGTTTGTGAGTGTTTCAAGTTTTGATTTTTCTGTTACAATTTTATGACAAGGTGGGTAAAGAAAATTAAACCTCTCTCTCTCTCTCTCTCTCTCTCTCTCTCTCCCCCCCAACAGAATAAAATGTAAGCAAAATTTTTAAAATTTTTGGGATAAAAAAAATAAAACTTACCTTGAGCAGAGTCCTCTTGCTTTCGTTGATAGTTATACCACAAAGCAAATTCCAATATACAGTTTGCTTTTGGTGACTTAATTTTTACTGCAATGCTCCACAAGTCATGTGCCAATTACTAAATTACAGGAAAGAACAAAGACTATGGTAAATTGTGCTTCCTCTTGTGAAAAGAAACTGATCCAAGATGGCATTGTGAACACTGAATTCTCAGTCACAAGAAAAAGTTCTGTGAAACTGTTAATTAATGAAGTATTCTCTACTTCAGTCAGAGTAGTCCTTTTTTATTTTTAAACAAATAAAATTTTCTGAAATTAAATTGGCAATGCACATATTTGATATTCATGCACATTTAAAACCATTTTACCAGATTTCATTGGATTATTTACTACTTTTGTGACTGCCACAAGAATTAAAAAGTAATAATAAATAAATAAATATATATATATATTTTTTTATTAAAGAGAGAAGAATGATTTTAAAAAAAAAAAATTACCCAGAATATGGTAGGCAACCCATCTTCCATATTATTTTGGAAGATCTGCAAATTCCTAAGATTCAAAATTCAAGCATCAGGTAGGTATATAAGGTTGGTTTAGATAAAAGGGGCCAACCTATTTTAAAGAGCATTTTCCCTAACAATATTTGAGGATGAAAATAAGGGATACAGAGATTGGATTTTGGACAGTGACATTCCCATCTAAATGGGAACTTTTTTTTTTAATGGGGATAACTTACTAGTTGATAACCATGTTTAAATTATGCTACTAAAGCAAACTGAAAGGGAAAAAGATATTTAAATAATAATAACAACCAAATAAATAAAAGCAAAACATATTCAAATATCTACTTTTTTTTTTACAATCCTTAAGAGATGGTTGATATGTTATTTAGTAGAATAATGGGTTGTTATTAAAGCCAAATAGAAATTCATGGATTAAGACAAAAATTTGTTAGTTAAAATCTATCAAATGTTTTAGTAAAAAATGTTTTAGAAAATGCATATGTTTTTGGAAATAAATAGTTCAGCTAAATTTGCTTTGTCTCCTATAAATTGGGTAATGTTAAAAGTTCCTATATCTTGGAAATAAAACCAAAAAATTCTAAAAAAATTTTCTCAACACATGCACTGCATTCTTTACTTTATAAAAGTAAAGAATGCCAGTGCACATGAGGGAGACCTTACCCCATTAGTACAAGGCCTGTTCAATAAAGAATGATCATAATTTTATGTTTTGCAACATACCTTTATTAATCATCCATATTTTGACAGTCCTTTTCAAAGTAGTCCCCATTTGATGAAATGCACTTACTCCAATGTTTCTGCCATTTTTCAAAAACATGGTGGAAGCCATTTTTGACATGCATTTGAGACTTTCCTCCAATGTCTTTACAACTTCTTCTGACAACTGGAAACATTTACCTAGCAGCTCCTGCTTTAACTTTGGAAATTAAAAAAAAAAAAAAAAAAAAAACATGCTGTAGGGCAGACAAGGAACACATTTGATATTAATGCTGGCTAAGTACTCAACGACAGTATAAGCAACGTGAGATCTCGCATTGCCATTATACAGCATCCACCCACCTGTGCGCAGTACAGTTCTGTAGTAAGGTTCCATAACAGTCATATGACATGGCACAACATCCTGGTAAACTATTCCTTGAATATCAGAAAAAAAAAAGATGATCACATAACCTTTCCTGCAGAAGCCACAACTTTTGCTTTTTTCAGTGTTGGCAGTGATGTAGACTTCCAAACAGCTTTGTTGCTTACTCTCTAGGTCGAAATGATGAAGTTATGTCTCATCCACTGTTATCACCTTGTGCAGAACCTCACCATCTTCAGTAACAAATCCACTGCAGCTCCTGACAAACCTCCAAGCGAATTTGCTGTTGCTCAGGTGTGAGTAGTCTCGGAACCCAGCATACACAAACATGTGTCACACGCAAATGGTCATGGAGAATACTGTGTGTGTGTGTGTGTGTGTGTGTGTGTGTGTGTGTGTGTGTGTGTGTGTGTGTGTGTGTGTGTGTTTTCCACTGATATTCTCAATATCTCTGTCAGTTGCCTTATGTCATATGATGATCCCTCATGATTACAGTTAGTTAATTATTTAGTTTTTAGGAGTATTAGCAACTGGTCTTGAACAGACATTCTCTCAGATATGCCAGACAAGCTGTACTTGCTACCTGGGAGTCTAAAACGCTGATGGAACTGATATTCGGGTGACACTCAAGTCAAGTGGACCCCATTTCGGCGAAGTCCGGACGGTCTGTGACAGCCAAATCCTCTGCTTGAACCTTCACGATGGTGGGACTGTTAGTAATCCTGGGTATAACCTCCATGCACAAGTACATGGTGGGTGACCACCCAGGTGTGAACTAACGTAAGCAGGGGTCGAGGTGTGGCACCCACACCACATGGAGGAACACCGCCCCTCTATGTTACCAGGCAGTACTAGGTTGTAGATGACTTTCATCAACCGGTGAAATACCACCACTTTGCTTATTGGAGGCTTGAAGTGTGGAACCCATATTAGTCTCTAGAGCTAAGTTCCAGTCAACCCTTCCCTATCTCTTCCATCATGCAGTATGATTGATGACTTTTGAGGTTATGATGAACGTCGTGGTGAGATCCAATATTCCTTACATTTCGAGGGTACAGCTCTAAAACGGTGTTCGCAGGCCGGGCGCTAGTTAGTACACCGGACCGAACCAATTGGTAACTCTCTAGGAGGCTTCCGGATCAGCAATTGTATAATCTTGCTACCTCTACTCTGCCAGATAGTGACTGGAGGGAGTCCGAGTAGTGTGTATGCGGGGAGCATTGTCGAGACCACATTATGTCAAGGATCTGGGTATATTCTTACCACGTGTACGCCATATATCCAAAAATTTCATTACTTCATACAGCATGTCCCACCCACTTTTCTTACTATTGAATACACCATGAATTGTCAAACTAATAGAGCAAGCTTATCTGCGAAAAGATCTAAACCTCATTCACTTCCTAATTCATTTCACAAATATACGTGGTCTCAATTCTAATCTCAACGATGTCCATTTCCACTTGCAGTCTGCCAAACCCCATGTACTTTTTCTGACAGAATCTCAGTTATCGGTTGATTCAACTACTGCTCATCTCAGATGCCCAAATTATTCGCTGTATGATTCCTTTCGCCTCAAAGGTGGTACTTGTGCATATGTCCGTTCTGATATTCCCTGTCAGAGACTTGACAATTTGGAATCTCCTCTCTTTGATCTTCTCTGGCTTAAAATCTCTCTACCTCATTGTGTCAAATTCATCTGTTGTCTCTACCGTTCTCCCAACTCCACTAATCACTTGGAGCTCTTTGACTTCCTCTCTTTGCAACTTGACTTTCTCCAGTCCAACTTTCATAACAGTGAGGTAATTTTCCTTGGTAATTTTAATGTTCACAACTCCAGCTGGCTTCCGTTTTCTGGTCACACCGACCCAGCAGGTCGAAATGCTGAGGCTTTTACAATTACTAATGACCTAGCACAGATTGTTCATTTACCTACAAGAATACCGGACAATCCTAATCATACAGCCAATAAGCTTGATCTTTTTCTCACAAACAACCCTTCTAAGTACAAGGTCGAAGTGAGAGGTCCTTTAGGCACTTCAGATCACAACTTGGTGATTGTCTCTTCTCCAATGGAACCTTTATCTCATGGCTATTCCCAACCTCGTGTTGTTTGACATTAAAAGAATGCAAAATGGGATGACCTGCGAGGCTTCTTTTCCTTGGTCTGATTACTGTTTCAAAACTTCTGATGTCAACGTTTGCTCAGATCGTGTCAGTGAAATTATTCTTGCAGGAATGGAATCCTTTATCCCACACTCCACTTTAAAATCTCGTCCTTTATCTAAACCTTGGTTTTCCAATAAATGTGCTAAGGCTGTTCAAGAGAAGAATGTTGCATATTGTAATTGGTTTGTTTCTATTCTTCAGTTTCACTTTCTGCCTACACCAAAGCTCGCAACAATTATAAAGCAGTTATTAATCAGTCCAAACTAGAGTTTAACGGGCTAAGAGTAGAAAACTTGCTTCTTGCCCTAATGGTACCAAGCATTCTGGTCTACTTTTGCCCATCTCTGCTCCCACCTCTATCTAAACCAGATGGTTCTGCTGTCACTTCAGCCAAGGATAAAGCTGACCTGCTAGAATCCCATTTTTCTTCCAGCTCATGTATTAATGATCTTGGTAAAACACCTCCCACCATTCCCAACACGCTCCATTCAATGCCTCCTGTGGTCTTCCGTCAAAAGGATATCAGAAGGATTTTGATGAATCTTGATGCTAAGAAGGCTCCAGGTCCTGATGGTATTTCTCCACTTGTTTCAAAAACCTGTGCTCCTGAACTTACTCCTATTCTTTGCCGCCTTTTTTTCACTTTCTTATTCCAAAGGTAAAAACACCTTTGGAATAAGGTGTTTTTGCTCATATCCAGCCAGTTCCTAAAAAGGGTGACAAATCCTTCCCATCCAATTATCGTCCCATTGCAATTAATTCTACTCTTTCTAAAGTAATGGAGAAATCAATTAACCGCCAACCTTAAACTACCTAGAAACCTTCCGTCTGATCAACGATCGCCAGTATGGATTCCGCCAATGTCAATCCACTGGTGATATTCTGGCTTGTGTTACCCATTTATGGACTAATTCAATAGAAAGGTTCGGTGAAACACAAGTAGTTGTTCTTGACATTTGAAAGGCTTTTGATCGTGTTTGGCATAAAGGTCTTCTACACAAGCTTCCATCTTATGGTTTGCCAACTGTTTTTAGTAATTGGTTATCCAGTTTTCTCTCTGATCGCTCACTGAGGGTGATGGTAGATGGCTCTCTGTCTTCTAACTTATCCACTAATGCCGGTGTCCCCCAAGGTTCAGTTCTTTCCCCCACTCTTTTCCTCTTGTATATTAATGACCTTCTTCCATTGACTGGAAATCCTATCCATAGTTTTGCCTATGATAGCACACTGCATTCCACTTTCCATTTTGATTGTCCTGCTCAATCAGCTTCAACTTCTCGAAAATCTGCTACCAATTCCTTAAATGCCGATCTTCAGGTAATTCTCCAGTGGGGCAAAGACAACTTAGTTGATTTCAACCCTTCTAAAACTCTGTCTTGTCTTATATCTCGCAAAAAGGATTCTTCTGCTCCTATGCTTATCTTTAGTGACACTCCGATTTCTAGACAAAATGATATATCTCTTTTGGGGATTACCCTGACTTCTAATCTCTCTTGGCACAAGCACATTACAAATATTGCTTCCTCTGCATCTAAAAAACTTGGTTTTTGCTCTCGGTGTTACTTTTCTTCCAAAATTTATACACAGCTGCTCACTCTGTATAAATCGCAAATCCGCCCTGCCATGGAATATTGTTCTCACATCTGGGGTGGTGCCCCCAAAACGTCTCTCAGGCTTCTTGATTCCATTCAGAAGAGGGCAGTTAGGTTAATTAATGATTCATCTCTAACAGAGTCTCTCCACTCGCTTTCTCATAGACGTACTGTTTCTGCTGCATGCCTCTTCTACAGATACTTCCATGGGCACTGTTCTTCTGAATTGGCTTCTGTAATTCCCGCTCTCTCTTTCAAAACAGTCCGAACATGTGCCGCCACCAGCCAACATCCATTTACTGTCCAACTTCAAACCCACAGAACCAACTTTTCATCTTCCTCATTTATTCATTCAACTGCTGTTTTCTGGAACAACCTTCCTTCATACGTATTTCCTGAAAATTACAATCTACAGAAGTTCAAGTCCAATGTCAACAAATATCTTCTTTCGTCTTCTCAACCTCCAACCCAAGCACGGTACTAAGTACTATAGGTTCTAATACCTCTCTCGTGTTTGGGGTTCACATAAAAAAAAAAAAAAAAGAAAAAAAGGCCATATTGCTTCGGGATATGCGGTGTTCATTCCCTGACCTTTCCGCATCCTCTGTATTTGGTGGTGATGGCATGATTACAGAAGCAGTTTATGGTTTCTGTGTTGACAGCAATGGTTGAAGCTCCAGGACCACTAATCTTTTGATTGAATCATGTCCATCTTTAAACATTCTAAACCTCCTACAAGCTGTGCAATATGGAAGTGTAGATTCACCATAAGCCTCTTTTTAACATTTCATAATGTCTTCTTGAGACAAACAAAATTTGAGAGTAGTATACTTTTCCTTGCATGTGACATCCATTGTTAAGTAGGTGAAACTGAATAGGCATAAACTTGACTGACAACCAAGGTCACACTGTGCACACAAGTCAAATGCATAGTTGCCATGCGATGCAGTTTGGTTTGGTCTTAAATTGCACAGCAGCTATAAATAGCAAGCAGTATGGTTGTTCATGTAAAATTATGAACATTATTGAACAGCTCTCATAGATAAAGATGTGCAAGATGAGTGTGTCTAATATGTGCACTAGCTTTTGTTTAGTTAGTTGTTAAATACTCACTAGCACATCGATGCTATGACTGAAGTGTTCCTAAATTCTGGTTCGCATAAAGTTAAACGTTACACTTGCATTTTGTAATGGTTTATTTTAAGAAGGCTTTTTGTGAACACTCTGGCACTCTATGATACACTTTTTTTTATAACAATTTATTAATTTTAAAATCTCTGTTAGTTAAAATGTAACAAATATTGCATAAGTTCTAAAAAAATAAACATCTAATAGAAGAAAAATCTTGAAAGGAATGTTGTTGTCTTTACAATATTTTTCAACCTCAGAAATGAAACAGCATTTAAACCAATCCTCAAAGAAAGATATTGTCTTCTATAAAATGGATGTAGTGTTAAAGGTTTAGAAAATGTAAGACATCAATGGCTGGATCTACTGCCTAATATTAATTGTGGTGAAATGGCATCTTGTGTTCTGAATAACATTCTAAAGGCTACCTGGAACTCTCTTGTAAATTTTTGGCAGTTAAGTATAATATTTCAGCTTTGTCTCCCTGAGAACTGGCACAACAGGAGATAGAAAGAAGAGAGGGAAAGGCTGATCCATTCTCACCTCTCTGAGTAAATTAATGCCAATATTTATTTATGCCCCTATATACTTAGAGAGGTGAGAATGGGCCAGTCCCCCTTCCCTTCTTAATTATTGCAAGAGTAATGTGATAACTGGAAGCCCATGTGCCTATGACACATGGATTTCCAGATACCATATTAATATTGCATTAATCATCTTTTCCAAAATCTTTCCTTAAGCAACCAGTTTGAACAATGGATGGTAGTGAGTTAGATTTGTAGGATCATTACTGAGCTTTGGAAAAGCAGGAGCTATAGTGTAATTCCATTTATCCAGAAATTCTTTTTCATATACTGTATGTTCTGTTGTATAACAATATAAAGTAAGCTAATGATTTCTTCTAAGTGTATCATAGTATTAGTATCGTATAGAGTATCATAGTATTAGTATCATATACAGTATCATAGTATTAGTATCAGAAAAATGTAAGACATCAATGGCTGGATCTACTGTAATGATGCAAAGAAGCAAGTTTTGATTGCAGCATCATCGAATGTGTGTGTGTGTGTGGGGGGGGGGGGGGACACTTCCTTTATTTTCTTATTTCTGCTAAAAATTTACCCAATGCTTCTTTAAATTTATTCAGACTACCCCACTTCCACAAACACCAGGTGGAGATTTGTTCAAACAATCAATTACTTTCGGCAGAAAGCAAATTTTCACGCATCTGTCCTGTAACCAGATACCACATTAATCTTACATTAATCATCTTTTCCACCATGGCAACCATCCCTTCCCAATTTAAATTTATATCCTCTTGTATGTGTCTTCAGAAAAAGAGTAAAGTTGCCATCAGTATTTAGTTAATTAACCTATTTAAAGTTTGAAACACATCACTCAGGTCTCCTCACAGGTTCTTAGTTTAGAGATGCTGCAATTTCCAGAAATTAAATCTTTGGTGGCGTTTTTTTTTTGTGCCCCTGACTAACTTTGCTTCTCTTCTCTACGCCCATCCCAAAAGAGCTACATTCTTCTTAAAATGAGGCTTCCAAACCTGTATATAGTTCCTGAGATGTGGCCTAACTGCCTTAAAAAATATATGATAATCACCTGTCTCTGGTAACAGGATTCCTATATATATATATCAACAGAACCCCCATAATATGAGCTGTTCTAGCAGTTGTCTGCACTGCTCAGAGAGCTTCATGTCAGACTACAACTACTCCTTAGTCTTTCTCATTCTTAATTATACATCAGTTAGTTGGTATCCACCTTGAGTGGGGATACCAACTAACTGATGTATAATTCAGTAGCTGATGCATCAGAGAAACCCAAAGCAAACAGCCTAATTTATCTGGGTCTTGCTGAGGTAGCCCCCAAATCACTGTCTTTTTTTTTTTTTTTTTTTGATTTGGTAGTTGTTGGCGCATCGGCTTCTGTGGCCATATTGCACCTCCCAAGGTTTTTGCAGTACTTTGATCCAAGCCCGAGGTGGGAATCGAACCCGCGACCTTTGGGTTGCCGGGCAGGTACTTTACCCACTCGGCTAGCCCGGTCGGCTTAAATCACTGTCATTAACCATCCTGACCACCTCTGTATCATCAGCAAACTTAGACATTAAACTTCATGTCTTCAACAATATCATTAATAAATATCAAAAACAGTAAGGGGGGCCTAGCACTCAACAGTGAGGTTATTTGTTGTTATTTATTTGTTATTTTAGTTTTTAGTAGCATTAGCAACTAAGGCCATATTGCTCCGGGGATACGCGGTGGTCATTTCCTGACCTTTCCGCATCCTCCGTATTTGGTGGTCACAGGCTCGAACCCCGGTCTGATCAAGAAGCGTGTGTTACACACTGCTGCTCCTGCCCACTTGGCTATGGAGGCGCCTCAACAGTGAGGGATTCTACTAATAACATCAGTCCATGAAGGCGGTGGCCATTAATAACCACAATGTTTACTGTCACTAAACATCTACTTACCACAGCAGTAAATCACCCCTAATGCCACAAGACTAATTTATACAGCACATTCATGTGTGGAACAGTACCAAAAACTTTACTGGAATCTATGTATATGATGTCAATTTTTTTTTTTTTGCATCTACTTCCTTCTTTACTGCATCATTCGTATCCAATCAGATTGTCACACAAGGTTGCCCCCCCTTAGCAAATTCATGTTGTGAATGACATAAAACTATATTCCTGTCTAGATGGTTCTGGGTCTGAAATTACTTACTTTGCCCTTTGATTCACCTTTGAAAATAGGATGGAAATTTGCACACCTTCCTCTGAATCAAAGAACTCTCTTATAATTGTGGGTAAAGTGTTTGTTCATCTCTTTTGTTGATTCTTTTAATATAAAACTCAACTGGATAAATTCCATCAGCCTCAGGTGCCTTATTTACTTTTATCTTCAACAATTTCTTTTCTATTTTCCTCTTAGTTATCCTAAAAGCATTCATTTTCAGCACAGAGAATATGGCAAATTCCCAAAACTAGAAACTTACAGGGCAGCTGTCAACAGATATTTAAAATTTTTTTTCATGGTGAAATACATACAGCTTAGAAAGAGAAACCATAACAACATTGTTTTTAAAAATTTGTTTTGGCAGAACTAGAGGGCAACTGAATACAGCATTTTATGTTCTGCCATTAAATAACTAGTGTTTTACAGCCATGAATGTGGAAGATGCTAATTGATAGACAATTGCTGTTCATATAATAGCAGCTGATTTAAGAAAGATGTAAATTACCTTTTGGAAACTAAAAATGGCTTTGAAGGTTTCATCATATTATAAATTAATTTACAACTTTTTCAAGAATTACGCTTAGCAGCACTTCTAATTTGGCCTACAATCTGAAAATGTTTTTTTTTTTTTTTTTTAGGAGCATTAGCAACTAAGGCCATATTGCTCCAGGAATATGTGGTGGTCATTCCCTGACCTTTCCGCATCCTTCGTATTTGGTGGTGAGGGGCTCGAACCCCAGTCTAATCAAGAAGCGTGTGCTACGCACTGCTGCTCCTTCCCACCTGGCTACGGAGGCACCCTAACTGAAAATGCTAGATGCCTCTAGCACCTACTAACATAACTCTCAACATGCTTGAACTGAATAAGGAGAAATAAGGATGTTATCTGAGGAAACAGTGCAATTGTGGAGAAAGTTAGGAATGCTATATCAAATCAGTCCCAATCAAATCACACTACATAGGAGAATAATAGCATAAGTAAACTGCACCCAAACTACATAGTCAAATGATGATGTGCAAAGATGTTCCCTACCTGAGGCTGGTCACTTTAGATGTTTTTAATATGAGTTCAACTAATCACTTCACATATCAGTATTACAAAACTGTTTTAAGAGTACTTCAGACTTTGTCCATTTCATTCTACAGTGTCAAATCAGTTCCTGATACTTTCCGAGAACATATCTCAATAAAGGATTGATGTTAAAATATTTTTATTAATAAATTCCACTGATTTATGTATAGCCATGTAATTTGTATTGTACTATACACTCAGTGATCACTGAATTATGACTACCCCATCCGTAATGGACTATGCTGTATAGTTGCAGTAAGCAGAACTGCTTTATATGCTTGAGCAGAGGTAATTTGCAACTGGTCATACAAGTCAAAGTGATAAAGAAGCAGTTATGGGACGTAATAAAGATATCACGGAGTTTCAAAAGAGTATGATTGTAGGTGATTGTGCATCAAGGTGTTTCCATATTGGAGATGATATATTTCGTCAGTTGCTCATGACCACTGTGATTAAGGTGTACAAAGAATGGTGTTGAATGGAATAAACAACCCCCTGCCAACAGAACTGTAAAGTATTACACAAGGTGGAGTTTTGTGATGAGCTCGTTGTACAGGCTCAACATCAGGTCACTGTGTGACAGCAGACATCACAATACAATATGAGGAATGCAAGAACACTATCTCAAATGATGATGTGCTGCACACTCAGACATATGGGATTTCACAGAAGACAACCCAGGAGACACCTCTCTCCTCACCACTGATTATCGTCAATGACGAATTCTGTGGTGTCAATAACATGATGGTTGGACAAGTCCAAATACCTAGTGCAACATGCCTTTGTGTGTGTGGCACAAGCAATGTCGAGTCCATGGACCCATTGTGCATGGAACTCACTCTCCAGGCAGATGGCACTGGTTTCTTTATCGGAACATGTTTTTCTGGCAAGAATTAGGACCTCTAGTGCGTATGGACCACCGTTTCTCTGTTGAGGTCCACTGGCAGTTCTTAGGAGGCCATGTGCACCCTGCCATGTTGCATTTTTTCCTGGACAGAAACAGGATCTCCCAAGACAATAATGCGGCGTGTCATCGTGCCCGCACTGTACATAAGTGGTTTGAGGAACACAGTGAAGATATCATCCACCTTGAATTTGCCTGACCTCAATCCAATTGAACATCTGTGGGATGTTTTGGAATGGAAAATGAGTTGTATGGACACACAACCATCATCTATTCTGACACTGTGGAAGGCCTTGAGGGCAGCATGGTGGCAGATCCCTACAGGCATCTTTATACCTCTAGTAGAGTCAATGCCTAGGTGAATAGTGGTGTTTTCCATGCGAACAGTGACCCAACATGATATTAGGTAGGTAGTCATAACTCAGTGATCATTCCATTACACAATAATAAACTGGTTAACATACAGGCTAGCTCCAAGTATGATTAATACTTTTCAAGCTATCACTGAGAACTGGTAATAGGGCTTGTGAGAGGTGCTTTTGTGGATGATGATTCAAACTAAATATATAAGTTGGGAAGGTTATGGGACTCCACTTATTAGTGGAGTCCCACAGGGTTCGGTGTTGAGTCCTCTGTTGTTTTGTATATTTATCAATGATATTGATGAAGGTATATCAGGCTTAGTGTCAAAGTTTGCAAATGATACAAAGATTGGCAGGGTTGTTAATGACAGCAATGGCAGTGTGCTACTGCAACAGGATCTAGATAATTTGGGCAGATGGGCTAAGAAGTGGCAACTGAAGTTTAACTTTGACAAATGCAAAGTACTGCGTATGGGTAGAAGTAACCCCAAGAAACGTACTAACTGTGTGGTACTACACTTAAAATGGTAGAAAATGAAAAAGACCTGGGAGTAATTGTGCAGTCAGATATGAAGTTTTCTGAGCAATGCAGACATTGAGTTTTGTCAATGATATATAGGAATTTTGCTAGCAGGGAAAAGGAGGTGATTGTCCCTCTGTATAAGGCAATGGTCAGGCCACACCTTGAGTACTGTGTACAGGTCTGGACGCCTCATTTTAGGAAGGATGTAGATTTGCTTGAGCGTGTACAGAGAAGGACAACAAGATTGGTGAGGGGAATGAAGGGATCCTCTTACCAAGAGAGGCTTAAGTTCTGCAAATTGCAGTGGCTGGAGACTAGACACCTGCGTGGTGATCTGACTGAGGTGTATAAGGCCTTGAATGGGTTGAGCACGCTGAATTCTGATGGGATCCTTCACACTTGTTCAGATTATGAACCTAAGGGGGCATAAATTGAAATTGAGGAACGACAGATGTAGAATAGATGTGCAGAAATTTGCCTTTAGCCAGCAGGTGGTTAATTGCTGGAACAAACTTCAATTTGTCATTGTGGAAGTTGATAGGTTAAATAAATTTAAGGAGGAATTGGACAGGCATTTGGAGGGAATAGTGTGATTTGCTGCATAAGCTCATACACTTGCTTTCTTGCTCATACACTACATACTACTACTACTACATGTTTGCTGTCAATAATGCATATACACATAAAAACAGCACCCAAGTAATGGTTATGATGCAGTTAAACAGTTTTTAAAACTGCAGTTAAACAGTTGCAGTTTTTAAGGGCTCAAGAAACAAGTGCTATATGCAGTAATGCTTGGTTTTTCTGTTTATAGATGTGATAAGTTTTATCTATCCTTTGCTTGTGTTCAAGTTAGTTTACATACACAGAATAAACTTTTGATAAAATTTTTTAGTTTGTTCTGATTTACAGCTGAATCCAAAAGTAAGTATTCATTTATGGCTACAAATTCCAGACACTTACTTTCCAACCATTATTTATTTTTAGGCAGATATTAAAGGGAACTGTTTCTCAACGTTCTGAAAATTACAATGCATGGAATATGCTCTCTCAAATACAGACAGCAGTGAATGTGTTAAGTTCACTTATATATATATATATATATTTTTGGTGAGATTCTAGTTTCTGGAAATAATTACATTATCCCAAACTGCCCTTACTGTCCTTACTGTAATATTTATAAATGAGGTCTCTTCAACATGTACTGATGACTGACCATTATTGTATTATAAAAATGAGGCACATACACATATATTGGTGCTCCATGGCATGGATCACCAATTTGGAAGATCTGATTTCTTTGATGCATGTTGATGTACAATTTCATACCAATCTGTAATTACAGCATGAAATAATGTTTACCCACATTTAACTGTGAACATGATCTCTCTCTCTCTCTCTCTCTCTCTCTCTCTCTCTCTTGTTTTTATGCATTAAGTTCAGCCTTTTCTCAAGCTGGGATCTGTAGACCAGTTTCAGAGGGTCTACGAAACATTCAGAAAGTATCAAGTAATATGTGTTTATTTTCTTAAAAATATCTGATAGAACCACAACAAATTTCGCTATAGAACATTACTTATTTTCAATACAATTAGTATATATAACTCTATACATATTTCAAATTATTCATTTTATGTATAGCAAACTGATGATAAATAAAATTATTATATACCTTATAAAAATAAGAATAAAGTTGAGTTGTTTCACATATAAAAACTTTGAATTTTCTTTCCAGAAAACCAGTGTTAATTCACATATATATATATATATATATATATATATATGTGGGGATCCACAAAGTTTTTTGAGGGGGTCTGCAAACTTGCCTTGATTTTTGAAGAGGTATGTAAATTTCAGTAGTTTGAGAACTGCTGCATTAGTTAACTATATTAAAGGCCTGAAAATTATTTTATTGTTAGTACAATATTTTGAAGTGACTAAAAGACAATGCTACTATTTGATATATGGTAAACAAAGAAACATTACCTGCAAGGTATTAATTGTACATGGATTGCTTTGGAATCTGTTTAGCTTGAGCTTGGATTCTCTTTATGGAATATAATGGGTATCCCTTCTGCAAGAAACAAAAGGTTGGTAATGATAATTTATATTGAAGATCTGATTCAAGAGATAAATATGTATACATTTAAAAATTGCACAAATGGCTTATTTTTTATAATTAAACAAATAACTATGGTAACTGATATATAAATTAGTATTAATGATCTACAGCTGAGGTTCCCAAAGTGTAAGGCAGACTTGGTTTTTTTGAGGGCACATGTTGTTTTTATAAAGCTTTTTTAACAAAATATGGATAAACCATCCTACTAATACAGATTCAAAACATATTGAAGTATACACTGAGTGATCACTGAATTATGACCACCCCTATGAAAACTGAATGCAACCCGTTGACCACATGAGGTACGAGAGTGTGCAGTTAGTCGGTCTACGTAACATTGATAAGGTGTCAGTAGTTCAGTAGGTAGTAAAATTCCAAGCGTGATGGGTAAATGGAAGGATTTATCGGATTTTGATAAAGGACAGATTGTGGGAGCTCAACACGCTGATGCCGTGATTTCCCAAATGGCTGGTGGGAGCCACCATTGCTAAAGTGTACCAGGATTGCCATCAAAATGGTCAAACAATGACCAACGGCAAAACTGCAAAGGTCAGTGAAAGGTTGATGTTAGAGGTGAGCGCTGGGTCCGACTACTCGTACAGGCGAACAGGCTTGAAGCGTTGACTACCCAATACAACATGGGCCAACACAGAACAATATCTGGCATGACCATGCATCGCACGTCGCACATATGGACTATACCAGTAGACGACCCCTGCGGCATCCTCTCCTAACCAAGATTCATCGGCATAAAAGACTCGCCTGGTGCAAAGAGCATGCAAGTTGGACGTTAGAAGACTGGAAGGTGTGCTGGTCAGATGAGTCACGTTATTTACTCCACACTAAAATACAGTGTAATATACACTCAGTGTATATTACACTGGTCAACATGCAAAATGTTATGAAAACACCCAATCTTGACTAATTTTATGTTGCTGAACATGAAAATCACATTAAAATTTGTCGATTGACTTTTGTTTTCAAATTACAGTTGGGGTCTCATATTAGAAAGTTACTCTACATCATCAACTACAGCTCTCGGCAAAATGCATGGCAACACCACAGTTTCAGAATCACAACGCTCTTATCACGTGATTCGCAACTGTCACCTTGCAACTGTCACGTGTTAAGTTGTTGTTGCTTCATATGCATCTTTAACTCTGTTGCAGTTATCCTCCAATACAGCTAGCTACTGGGTGATTTGTTCTCTGTGAGACTCCTACTTTTTGCACAGTATTTGTGTCGTGTAAGATTAATATGCCCTGTAATTGTGTGCATATCTGGATTCTGTTACGTATGTGGAGAAGTCACATTAGCTTCAAGAAAGCATCCCTTAACTCAAGCCATAAAAAAGCTGTGTCGTCTTCATGCTCTGCTAACTGACCACTTTACACACCCTAGAATTTGGAATGTTCTGAAAATTGCAGTCAGAGTTGCGATTTGTGACTTCAGCAGGGTGGGAGTCAACAACAACAACAACAAATCATTTAATTAAAAAAAAAAATAAATTAATTAATTAAATATAAAATATAAAAGGGTGACATCACCTAGAACAGACAACTTCTTAAGAGGTTGCATATATAACACATCTAGATAAAGCACATAAACAGATAAAGACTGCAGATTTTTATTAAAGCTAGCTGAATTGCATACAGTTCAGCTGTCAGTATGCTACATTCCAGAGGTAGTGAAACACTGCCTGTAAATAAAGGAAAAACAACTGCTGCACCTACATGGTTTCCAGATTTCAGCCCCTTGATGTATACTGTGCATTTATGGAAATTTTCTGTATGAGCAGCATGCAGTTCTTGGAAACTATGAGCTGGCAAATTATTCTCTCCCCCATTGTGTAGAGTCATCGCAGTGAAGAAAAAGAGTCTCCGCAGTGGATCAGGCAAGTAAGTATCCTGATGGATGTTGCTGAAATAAAATTTCCAGTTAAACAGTTGTTGTTTCAGGTAAAGTTCTGCAGGTCAAGGCTCTGTAAGCTTTACCTCATAGAAAGGGAACTACTGAGGATCAAAGAGATAATTCCAGCTTGGATGAGCAGGAAAGATTTGTATCTTTGCTGCATATAGACATAGGAGTGTTTACCTTCTAAGAGATAACGGGGGCTCTTTAGCTTCAATATATAAACTGTGCACTGGGGAGGTTATAAAAGCTCCAAGAGCTGGCCGAAGAGCACTATGCTGAATGGTGTTAAGTCATTGCAAAACACTTTTCCAGGCAGAGGCAAACACCAGAGATCCATAATCAAGTCAGGATCTAATTAAGCCTTATTAACTTTACTGCCTTTCACACAGAGAAAGACAGTAAAGCTGATTTTTAATGTCTTCATAACACATGATGCACTTTTTTCTCTAGAAAATATTGTCTATAATTCCTGTGTCTGCAGTGGAATTTTATCATTAGCCAAAAGAGAAAATACAGTCAAAATGTCCAGGTGGCCTTCTGAAAAAAAAAAAAAAGTTAGCTCTTTTAGTGTGACCAGTTAGATCACATGTGTAACATAATAAAGGACATATAGAACATAATAAAGGACAGTTACTAAAAATAAATAAATGAGCTCCAATTTCATGAGGACTTAACCAATTACATCCATTGGGTCTCAACTAAGACACCCTTTCAGACATTCATGCATGAGGAGTAAACCAAATTGATGAGGGAATCACAATTCAATACCAACAAGATGAATATAGCATCAATTTTTGAGGCTTACAAATTAAAAATTTGTGAATTTTTTCAAGAAATATGTAATCAGTGCCCCAGATGGAATGAAAGTGATACATTATCTTGAAGAAACTGAAATTCAGAACAAAATATTAGTAATAATGATTGTGATATTCTACAATGAGTAAAGGCTTTGTTTGATGCTGATGTTATATTTAGTAAGTGCTTGTGAAGCTGTTTCAAAAATATGTAATAAAATATTTTTTAAAAATTGTGTTATAAACTGTGAGCGTCACATGATGCACTTTTTTTCATCTGGAAAACAGTGTACTGTTATAAATTAATCATCAAAGGAACTAAAAAGCCATAAAAAACACGTAAATATTCAAAATAAGAATTAAAAACAGGTTGGATCCACAACTCCAGAAAAGGTAATTTTTAAAAAAAAAATAGTTATATATATAAAATATTATCACAGCATTCCTAATGAACAAAAGATTAAATTTTAAACTAAACTTATAGTTAATAGTAATAGAGGCATGTGATGCAAGAAAGCAAGCATATTAGCTCATGTAGCATCAGCCAAAAAAATTCACACAACCATTCCCTATAAATGTTTGTCTAGCTACTCCTTGAATTTATTTAAGCTATCAACTTCCATGACAGATGGAAGTCTGTTCCAGCAATTAACCACCCGCTGGCTAAAGGCAAAGTTCCGCACACATCTATTCTACAACTGTCTTTCCTCAATTTGAATTTATGTCCCCTTGCATGCTCAATACACCTCAATCAGATCACCTCACAGATGCCTAGTCTCCAGCTGCTGCAATTTGCAGAACTTAAGCCTCTTTTGGTAAGAAGATTCCTTCACCAATCTTGTTGCCCTTCTCTGCACACGCTCAAGCAAATCTACATCCTTCCTAAAATGAGGCCTCCAGACCTGTACACAGTGCTCAAGGCAAGGCCTCACCACTGTCTTATACAAAGGGATAATCACCTCCTTTTCCCTGCTAGCAAAATTTCTGTATATCATTGACAAAACCCCATGACCTGCTCTTGCAACCTGTCTGCATTGCTCAGAAAACTTCATATCTGAATGCACAATTACTCCCAGGTCTTTTTCATTTTCTACCACCCTAAGTGTAGTACCACACAGTTGGTACATTCCTCTGGAGTTACTGCTACCCATATGCAGTACTTTTCATTTGTCAATGTTAAACTTCAGTTGCCACTTCTCAGCCTATCTGCCCAAATTTTCTAGATTCTGTTGCAGTAACACACTGCCATTACTGTCATTAACAACCCTGCAACCTTTGTATCATCTGAAAACTTCGATACTAAGCCTGATATACCTTCATCAATATCATTGATAAACATACAAAATAACAGTGGACCCAACACCGAACCTTGTGGGACTCCACTAATAACATAGGTCCACGAAGAGCAGCACCCACTGATTACCATGCTTTGTCTTCTCCCACTCAACCACCCTTTTATCCATTGTAGTAACTTACACTTAATATCATTCTGCTCCAATTTGTACTGTAATCTTCCATGCACAACAGTGTCAAAAGCTTTCCTGAAATCCAAGTATATGATATTAAAATTATTTTTTGCATCCATAGTATCCAATCAAATTTGTCAGACCAGACTTTCTCTTAACAAACCCATGCTGTGTCTGAATTATTGCTGCAGTCTTGTCTAGATGATCCTACAATGAATCTTTAACCAGTGACTCCAATCTTTTACCCAGAACAGAAGTTAAACTAACTGCTCTGTAATTACTCGTCACCCTTCGATCCCCTTTGTGAATTGGGGATACATTGGCACATCTCCAGTACATGGGGGACCCTCCCCTGAGTCCAAGGATGCTCTCATAATTATGGCTAAGGGTTTGCTTAGTTCCTTTGCCACCTCCTTTAATATAACTGGATAGATCCCATCCACCCCAGGACAGTTCTTATGTTTAACTTCAACAATTTCTCCTCCAATTTGCTCTCAGTTATTACAAAATCATTAAGCACCCTGCTACAATTTAATAACCTTCTGGCATTTTCCTTCCTTAACTCCTCATGTGTGAATGTAGATGCAAAATACTCATTCAGTTTGTTTTTTGCTATCTGAGCAGGATCATCAACAGTCAAACCATCGATATCAAGTGAACCAATCTAATTCATCCCCTTTCTTTTAGAGTTTATATAAATAAAGAAATCCTTGCTGTTTTTCTTAGCATCCTTTGCCAAAGATTTCTCGTAATCTGCCTTCGCTTGCCTAATCTCCTTTGTGACTTGATTACAGACTAGTTTATATTTGCCATATCTGCAATTGAAGATATCTTCCATATTTGCAATTGATAGGTAGTAATATGCATAATATGCAAACTGAGGCAATTATTTTTCATGAAGCTTGGGCCTACGCTTAAGATTCACTACTGAACGGGTCAGCATCTTTGCACCATGTTTTGTTCATAGTGAACTGTCCAAGTCGATAATTGGCATCTTTTTAATTGTATCTCATATTGTGGATACCTTCATGAGTGGCAGAGATATTGCACTGCTTTGAATAAGTAACACTTCACCAGTGGAGAAGACTAAAGTTACTTTTTCTCGGCCGATACCACCACTCATATGGCACTGTTTCGAAGCTTGTTGTCTTACCCAAGGTAGGTGGGAAGGTACCTGCTCACCGATGAGTAAGCCAATGATGAGGTGGGCAGGTAATATGAGATACAATTAAAACAATGCCAATTATCAACTTGGACAGTTCACTACAAACAAAACATGGTGCAAAGGCACCAAACCATTCAATAGTGAATCTTAAGCCTAGTCCCATTTTTCATGTAAAATAACTGCCTTAGTGACTTTTTTTTTGCGCACTTCCTTAGATTTTATGTGTTTCTTAACTAACAGCATAACGCCTCCTCCCTTCCTATCCTTCCTATACACATTGTATTCCCCAAATTCCAACTCTGCACTGCCTATATCTGTGTGACACGTCTCTGTTATCCCAACAATATTTGCCTTTAATGTCTTGACTTGCACTTCACTTTACTTCACATCTTATTGTGGATACTTTCACGAGTAGCCGAGGTATTGTACTGCTTTGAATAAGTAACGCTTCACCAGTGGAGAAAACTAATGTTACTTATTCTCGGCAGATACCACCACCCAGATGGCACCATTTTGAAGCTTGTTGGATTACTCATTGGTGAGTGGACAGGTACCCTGTTGTTGCAATAGTGACAACCCACTTATGAAGTATAAGTCCACAATATGAGAGATCACAATCCGCAGATCTCCAATGATTTTAATTTCTGAGTTTAAACCTTATCTTTCAGGTATCTCCATGCAAAAAAATCTAAGAGACAGCTTTGAAAACCCTTGTAGGCCATTTAAAATTCATTGTTCATGAAATTCCCTGTCCAGATAGTCACAAAAAGTGTGGAAATGCACTTTCTTGCTGAAGAAACATCACTGTATCTGAAAATACTGCTATAGCAAATATAGCAGAATTTGATGATGTATAAAGAAACTTTATTCAATACGATATGATGTATAAAGAAACTTTATTCAAAAATATGGCAATGGTATTTTGTTTGATAATAGAATTTTTTTAGAAATATTATTTTATTAATTTACAAAAATAAAATTAAGAGTTTAATTTTAAAGAGATTAAAGATTTTATTAAGTTACAAAAACTAAATCAATGAAATCAATAAAAAGAAATATTTTGTTCATATTTGAGTGACTCAACTCCGTCCAAATCATTAATCTAATACAGAACAACTATCACTGTGATTCTATTATTGCTTTCAGAATTAATACTGCATCCTCCAACATCAATAACTAATATTTCAATTTCATTTTGTCAATGAAATCAGCTTCCAGTATTTGCCTTTCTAAGTTTATAACATGGTTACAGAATCATTGCCACTCATTTCTTTATTATTTCCATATGCTTCAAATAATAAGTAATTAAGCATCTCACAGCATGGATTTGTGCTAAGGAGAGATCTTCTCTGACCAATCTGATTAGCTATTATAAAACAGTAACAAAGAAACTGGATGCAAAAAATAATTTTGACATCACATACTTCAATTCTAATAAAGCTTTTCATGCTGTTCCATGAAAAACCACTGCACAAATTGAAGAAGTGGGGCATTACAGGCAAGTTACTAATATGGATAAAGGGATAGTCGAGTGGAAAAAGATAAAAGGTGATTATTAATAAGCACAGCACTTCTTGGACTAATGTTATTAGTGGAATCCCTCAAGTACTAGGTCTCCTTACTTTTCAATATTTATTAATGATAGTGATGAAGGCATATCAGGCTTACTGTCCATGCTTGCAGATGATACAGAGGTGAGAAAGGTAGTTAATGACAGGAATAAAGGAATAATACTGCAAAATGACAAAGAAAAATTGGACAGAGAGGAGAAGTGCCAACTGAAGTTTAATTGATAAATGCAAGGTATTGCACGTGAGTAATTGCAGATTCCACAGTAACATACCAAATGAGTGGTACTACACTCAAAGTACAATGGAAAAAGACCTAGGTGTAATTGTACAGTCCATGATGTTGTCCAAGTAGTGCAAAGAGGTTGCTAGAGGCTGTGTGGGGCTCTGTTGGTGATATACAGGAATTTTGCCAGCAATGGCAAAGGTTAAGCTGCCACTTGAGTATTGCATGCAGATCTGGAACTCTTGTTTTAGATAGAATGTGGATCTGTTGGAAAGGGTGAAAAGAAGTGCAACAAGGTTAGTCAGGGACACAAAAGGATTCTCCAGTTCTGCATATTGGAATCTAGAAATCGGGCACCTATGAGGATATCTAATTGAAGTGTTTATTGAGGTTTTAAATGGATTGCGTAAACTAATGGTGATGACCTTACTCTTTCTCTGATGATACACTGAGGGACACAAATTTAAACTGGGGGAGGGAAAAAAGTTGCAGGACAGATGTACAAAAATTTGCTTTCAGCCAGAGAGTGATTGTTGGCACAAACTTCCATCTAATGTTTTGGAGTCGGTAGTTAGAAATTATTAGAGGGGATGGACAGATCATATGTATACAGGCAACCCTCATATAACATGGTACTTCTACAACATGGTTTGAGAATTGTGGCAATCCTCGCACAACACAGCACTTATATAACATGGTTTAGGACGGTTTGAGTATTGAGGGAAATCTCTCATAACATGGTATTTTTGAGCTTTTGTGCTGGGAAAACCCTGCTATTATTATGTTAGATGTAATTTTCAAAGTTTCCATTCCTTTTTGTGAATCCCTGCTGTTGACTCACTAGTCATTATCGCCTTTTGTGATATTTTTCTAAAGAACATTTCTGGAGGTCACTACCATAAAACAATAAAAACAATTTGCAGTTTCTGGTTTATTAGGCTTTTCTGTTAGTGTAATCAATTATAAATGGGTAGTAAACTCGATCTTCTTCCATTTGCTATAGTACAGATAGCTGGAATTCTGTGGGTTTTCACATTATTATGTGAAATGTGTTTCCCCTTCCATGAAATATTCAATCATAAAAAACATAAATAAATTTCAGAAACTCATTACAGTACTCCTTATCTCACTACCCATTTACTACCCATTTATAATTGATTACACTAACAGAAAAGCCTAATAAACCGGAAACTGCAAATTGTTTTTATTGTTTTATGGTATTGTGTTTGTTGCAACTTGTGCATGTGAGCTCTTTGTTATAATTGCTTATCATTTTTATTGTTTTAAATTTTACAACCAAAATAAAAAAAAAATTCAGTGAACAGAAATATCAATTATTTAGTATGTACATATTAGAATACATATTAATTAAGCTATGTACGTAATCGGAAATTTATTTTTATTTTGCTAACCGGAAAATATTCTTCCGATTTTCACGCATCATTTAACTTTGTTAATTGGCAAGGTAATAAATTTAAATTTGTGCTTTTTATCTTTAAAGTCGGGGGGAGGGGGGTTCACTGTATTTTGTTGGGAGATCCCTGGGTTAGGGTCTGTGCCATTGAACTTGCGCTTGTTTGAGACCATAAAAAATTTACTTTGAAGCGTGCAGACTGACTTTTAAAGAGCAGAAGGTACACGAAATCTAGATGCTGTAGTAGAGATTGTGCTTAGCAGCGATGAAGAGGAAGAAAATTAAATGAACATTCATTACCTGGCATATAAGTATCATAGTTTGTATGGTAAGATGTTGTTTGTTCAGTTATTACTATTTAAGTTAATACTATTATAAAAATAAAGTTAAAATATTAAGTTATTACTACTATAAAAATTAAGTTTCCGATAGATATAAAAAAAAAAATTGTGTATTTTTGTTAGCTTTTGGAATGTAACCCCACGTTTTGTACCGGTTCTTAGTCCCGCATAACACTGTTTCACATTACACAAGATTTTGTAGGAACCAAACTACCATGTTATACGAGGGTTACCTGTAGTTTTTTTTTTTTTTGGCTTTTTTTTATGAAACCCCCAAGCACGAGCTTGCTTGCTTCCTTACATCATTTGACATTATTAATACTGATTTCAGAAATACCCAAATATATTCAACTGTTTAAATAACAATGACAAAGTCACAATCTTATTATATCATAGCCATGGTTGACTGAGTGGTGGCTTCCACAGGTTGCAACTATGAGGACTATCCTATTCACCAACCATTATAACATTGTCTTTTTGGTCACATATTTTGATGGTACAGGATAATCAAATGTGGCATGATATTACACATTACAAAAATAAATAGGGAATTTGGAGGAATGTCTGACAAAAGTTCCTCCCTGATCTACTTTTTAAAATTTTCATGGTTCATTTTCCCAGGATAATCACAAGTGAACTGGTACGGACAACTACTAGGTTCCTGCATTTGATGCTACTGGAATTCCAAATTTGCCTGTATTAAGGCAAAAAAATAAAAAAATTATTCAGTGTTAGGAGTTAAAGTATATTATAACCTTTGTTATGTGTTCAACTGAAAGTTTCCCTTATGTACACTGGCTGCTTAGACTCAGTATGTTATTTACAAGGCTGCATTTATCACCCATAAGCTGATAAGACAATCAGTAAGTTTTAAAACAGCTATAACTATGGAGTCCTGAGACAACATGGTGACACTTCTTTCAAGAAGATACACCTTTTTAATTACACTATTGGTATAAAATTAAGTAATGGAACACAGCTATATTTCAATGCAGAGACATGTTTATTTATCAAAATGAAATTAGCAATTTAGATTGATACATGGAATAATTATGTCATCTTGAATGTTTAGTTTTCTTGACAGAAAGTTGATCTTTTTAAGTATAGGGGCAAGAGCCACCCAGAGCTACAAACCACTGCAGAAATGTGTACAATTCTTACAATAGCAAAACTTTGGAACCTCGACCAATGGGTGGGTGGGGGGGGAAGTTAATCATCATGATCCAGTAATTCAGTCTTGTGACTGGTCTGTTCCTCTGATGAACCATCTCCATCTCTCTCTCCCTCCTATGCCGTTTGTTTATGTTCTTCAAAATTTCAGTCCTGCACATTCAGTAACATCCTGATGAAGGTATTTTTTGGTCTTCCCCTCTACACTCCCCTCCATAGGTAACAGCCTGTATGTTATTTTATCCTATTTTAACATCCTACTTTTGCTTTCAAGTGCTCCTTTATTAACAGTTTGGCAAAAGCATTGAACAATCCAGGTGAAAGTAGACACCCATGACTTACTCCCTTTTTAACTTTAGCTTTTTCAGTCAGTTCTCCTCTCACTCTTATCCTCACATTTTGTCTTCCGTATAGGTCAAAGATCAATCCAATAATCTTCTTGCATCCAATTTTCCTAAGTAATGGGAACAGTTCTCTCCAGATTACTCTCTCGAATGCCTTCTTGTAATCTACAAAACACACATAACGGTTTCTTCCCTTGTTATACATTTTCTCACCCAACACTCTCAAAGTTCTGATAGCATCTCTCGTTGAACTGCCTCTGCGAAAACTGTATTGTGAGTCATCCAGGTATTGTTCAATATATATCTCAATATGGAGTTTAATAACTTTCAGCAGAATCTTGGATGTATGAATAATAAGACTTATAGTTCTGTAGTCTTGGCATAATGTTGGTGTCATCTTTTTGGGTATAGGGATTATGATTGTTGTGCAGAATTCCTCTGGCCACCATTCTTCCCCGAACATCTTCTTTATCAGTTCAAATAGAGATTTCTTCATATTTTCTCCACTGTACTTTAAAAGCTCTGCAGTTATGTTGTCGATTCCTGGTGCTTTGTTATTGCTAAGACATTGGGGCTGCACTGAAATCTTCTGTAAATATTTCTTCATCCACATTGCCTTGTTCTTCTAAAGCCATATTCTTCCATGTGTATGTGCGTGAGTCGTCAAAGAATTCTTCCATATATCTCCCCCAACTTAAAGGGCTCACATCTGGTGGGTATGGGCTTGGCACACCCAGGGTCCTGAGCTGAATATCATCATTGTTCTTTCTTGGTGATTTCCTTTTACTTCTGACTCTTTTTCTTTCTCTCTCTCTCTCTGAGTAACTCAGAAATTTTTTGTTTGGCTGGTGCTGCAAAAGTTTCAGGCTTCCTTGCACCATATGGCTAATTATAATAATAATAATATAATAACTTTCCTTTTGTTCTTTGACATTCGGTACCGTCATTCCCTTTTCATCCCTTATTGCTCTCATTTGTATTCTGCTGTACTTTCTCGTTAACTCTCTGATTTTTTTGTCCGTCCATCCATCCCTGTTGTTCAAGTGTTTCAATCTCCTGACAGTTCTCTGCCCACCACTGTTCTTTTGCCTTCCTACATTCTCTATCGATTTCATTCTTCAATCTTTGATCCTCTTCATTATTTCGATCTTTCAGTCTTCTCCTCTCATCCATTTTCTGCGGAATAACATCAGTGATTCCAGGCTTCTTCTTCTTCCAAATTTTTTCACTCTTCCCCAGTGCCTCTGATGCAGCTTTACATGTCATCTCCTTGATTAAAGGCTAGGTTTACTCTAAAATCGATTGTTGTCTCCTCAGTAGCAATATCATTGGTCAGATCTCGAAATACATTTTTTGTTCTCTCCTCTCTTAAGTTTCTCAAGTTCCATCGCATGAATTTCAATGCAATGAAAATTATGTTTCAATTTTAGTTCCACATTCATCTTCACAAGCGAGTGGTCTGAATCTCCGTCTGCTCCCGGAAAGGACATTGCTTCCTTCAGTTGGTTATGGTATCTCTGCTTTACTAAAATGTAATCAATTTGATACCTTCGTGAGTCATCAGGATTCTTCCATGTATGTCTTCTGTGTAATGGAACCTTAAACCATGTATTTGCAACCATTAGACTCTCTTCTTTACAAAACTCCACTAAGTGTTATCCTCAGGTGTTTCTCACTCCTAGCCCAAAGACCCCACAGTCTTTTCTTCCCTTCTCTCTCCAACCACCGCATTCCAGGCTCCCATGATTATCACATTGTCTCTTGATCTAGTTTTCTGTATTAATTCTTTCAACTGTTCATATGTCTCCTCAACTAATTCATCAGCACTACAAAGGGTACTAGGAAAGTTTTGCAATATGACGCAACAATGAATCACAGGAAGCTGCTTGTTGCTGCATGTTGAGACATGTTCATACGTGCATAGTAGCCGCCGCGCCAAGTCAATAGGTTCAGAGTGTAAAGTGCTTGCGATGGCATCGTGGTCATGAAATGAGATAAGGACAGTTTTGCGGTATAATTTCGTGCGTGGTTTAACCATAGACCAGTGCTTAGAAGAAATGACTCTTGCACTAGATGATGATTGTCCACATCGTACAACGATATTCAGGTGGTATAGAGAATTCCAAGGGGAAATTTCACTCTGGAGGATTCTGAGAGGCCGGGAAGGCCACGAACGTCAGTTACGGAGGAAAACGTTACTGTTGTGAGGAAAATGCTTGACGAAAACAGGCGAGTGACCTACCAACAGATAGAGGATACTTTGGGCCTAAATGCACCAGCAATTCGTTCGATTCTGCAAGATCATTTGCACATGAAGAAACTTTGTTCTCTCTGGGTGCCGCATCAACTGACTGAAGAGCAAATGACACGACGTGTGACTTGGTGCTGGGAGATGTTAAAAAAGTTTGATAAGGGACAATCTCGGTATGTGAACAACATCGTGACAGGTGACGAGACTTGGCTGTACTATTACGATCTGCCGACCAAGGCTCAAAACAAAGTTTGGGTCTTTGATGATGACGACACACCCGTAATTGTCAGAAAATCCCGATCTGTAAAGAAGAAAATGATAGCTGTATTTTTCAAATCGAGTGGAATTGTGGAACGTGTCGTTTTGGACACGCAGAAGACAGTCACAGCTAAGTGGTATACTGAACAATGCCTGCCTAAAGTCATTGGATCTATGAAGAACCTGCGGCCAAAGTCAAGAATGGACACCTGGTACCTCCATCACGATAATGCTCCAGCTCACCGCGCCAAAGCCTGCACCGAATATTTGACCACGACAGGACTGAAACTTCTCGAGCACCCTCCCTACAGTCTAGACCTTGCTCCCTGCGACTTTGCACTGTTCCCGCATGTGAAAATGAAGCTAAAAGGGAGGCGGTTTTCCAGTGATGAGGACCTTCTACGGGCTTGGGACAACAAGTGTGCTTTACTCCCTAGTGAAACTTGGCAGAACTGGTTTAAAGATTGGTTTCGGAGGATGGAGAGGTGTATTGAATGTAGAGGAAATTACTTTGAAAAAATTAAATAAACAAAGCTGTATTGCAAAACTTTCCTAGTACCCTTTGTATTTGAGGTTGACATATATACTTGTATAATCACCATGTCTACCAGTTTTGCCGCAAATCTGACCATGATGAGTCCATGTCCCAATGATTCCACCAGAAAACTGAAGCCAAGTGAACAACTGTGGAGATTAAAACTGCCAATGAAAACTGCTGTTAGGAAAGTTATATGGAAGAAATGAAGTTTCGAATTAAAAAACTTCTAAGGGATATGTGGAGTTGATTGGAGTGACAGAGGCAACAAATGGATCTGGCAGAATGAAATAAAGAGATTATTAGCTAAAGGATGCCTCCTATATTCCAGATTAAGGAAGTCTGACAAGAAATATCACAGAGCATATATATGCATAGGTATCATCCTGAAGGAAGAAGGAATCACTGAGCAAATAATTAGGGCAAATGAAATGAGTGGCAGGCAAAGCAAATAATAATTGAGGAAAGTGTTATCAGATTACAAATAGAAATGGACTTCAATAAAATTAGAAAATGAAAACTGAAAATGAAATTGGATATGAGAGTTTTAAAAAGTAACTGGAAGTTATGAGATTTAGTTCTTTCTGCAGATAAGTTTTCCCTTTAGTCTGACTAATGATGCTGATATATCCAGCTCTGTAACATAAAAGTGTCTTACACATACTCTTCTTGAACTCCTCCCAATCACTCTGTTAATTAAGCTGAGAAGAATCAGTAAAATTATATGCCAGCTGATCTGTATATTTCCTAGAGCATTACCATTAGGCTCACTCTAATGTTTTATTTAGCAGCTATCCTGAGAAAATCATTTTTAAGCTGTACTCTTGACATGTAAGAGATGACTCTTGCTGTGATGCCATTTTAATAACCTAAAGGACATGACTCACACTGAATGACAGAAGATCAGGAGACATTGGAGCTTATCTTTGCTCTAAAAGTCATGTGGTTTTTGCCACTTCAAGATTTTAAGAAATATGGTGGTGTTGCTGCTGTCCTGAGTGGTGAGGGTAATCTCCTACTTATTATTGCCTAAATCAGGGAGAAAAACAGATGACTCAAGGCTTGCCACTCCATACTAATTCTACAGAAGAGAAGGCCTAGTGAGTGACTTTGGGCTGCTTGTTTTTCTCCTTGCTATACTGTAAAGGAGTTTGGCCATTTCTTTGTGTGGTGTGGATGCCAAACCTAGACTGCTACTATGTTGGTTCACCCCTGGATGGTCAACTCCAACATACTAGACAATTCTGGTATTTTTAGATTTTCATATGGGGATATCCAGAGTTACTAACAGTACCAACAGTGCTAGGATGCAAGCAAAGTGCATGGTTGTTGCAGAATCACTGGACTTTACCAAAATTTGAATCATTTGACTCACAAATGGGAGTCCTAAATATCAGCTCCATTAGCACATCCAAGTGGTAGTTGTTCTATCACTACTAGAAAAATGTCCACAATAATGTTCAGGGATCAAACCAAATAATTAAATAAATATAAAAATATAATAAATTTTATGATGAAAAAGTGTGCAATGAATTAATGATATGCCTACTTTCATTCTGTAATTGCAAGATCTAATATTTCAAACTGACACAGCAATCCTAACTCAGTGCTAAGTTGTATGGGGCACTTTTAAAATCCTACCACACTCCCCAGAAAAATGAAATGTGATAAATGTAAATGAAGAAAAAATTCAGTAGAAACAGTTACGTAATAAGGGTGTCCAACTGTGTGTGTGTGTGTGCCCATTTTCATAACACAAAACATGCACCTACAAGTGCAATGAAAATCAATGCAACACTGCCAAAGTAATGGCATCAGATAGCTAATTTTAATTCTGAATTGTGTAGTAACACCTGTGTACCACTTTCTGTATAATGAACCTGAAAATTCACTGTACATATAATAGGTATGGACTCTGAGACAGCCAATGAAGAGGGACAAATAGAATCTGTGAAGCTATATATATTACATTTGTTGAAGAATTACTCACAGTGATGGCAAAATGAACCAGTTCTCTGGCTTACTGAAACCCCAGCTCAATATATTCTCCCAATATATGTACAAACCATTTCTGTAAATTATTGAGGTAATTTTGTTTAGTTGACCAAAGAAATATGCACTGAGTATGCAGATGGCAAACATTGCAGTCCAATCACTTCCTCAAAGAAATGTAAGTTCTTCCTCTAGAAAGATCTCACAATTGTACTAAAGAAATTCCAGACTAATTGGAGAACATTATTTTTCTGCATGTAGCAGTCATTGGAAAACACTTCCAGTAAAATTTCATAAACTTCATATCATTTTTACATATCCACGTTGTCAAATACATAAACAATTCAAGGACAAATGACAAGATGTGATGTTTCATTGTGGACAGCATGTTCCTTGTGACTATTTCCAAAGTGATTTCTTTAGTGAAAGATATTAAAATACACTCTCATCTGCATGTTATTTGACTTTCATCAATAGTCTTCCCGATTATGGTCTTTCTTCAATGGAACCCATTTCAAAGAACTTATTTTCCCAACACAAAATATAGCATTCTCTGGTAGTGCTGCCTCAAAATTCTATACATCTGTGCTCATTACTATTTTTTCCTCCACTCCAGAGCATAAGTGGACTGATCAGACATTGCTTGCATGGCTTTATAATACCTAGAACAGACAACTTCTTAAGAGGTTGCATCAACACCAGGGGCTCGCATCTGGTGAGTATGGGCTTGGCACACCCAGGGTCCTGAGTTAGATATCATTATTCTTCTCTTTCTTGGTGATTCCCTTCTCTCTCTCTCAGGGTAATTTATAAATTTTTTTTTTTTTTTTTTTGCTTGGTGTAGCAAAAGCCTCAGGCTTCCTTGCACCATATGGCTGATATATATAACACATCTAGATAAAGTACATATGGATAACATTATATTTATCACAAATAAATCTTTATGCACATGGTGATAGGCCTTTCCTAAACACCTTGTACAATGGGAGAAGGCAGTTTCCTTCATACTTCAATAGAGCCACACTATGAAAAGTGAAGCTAGGTTTGGTTTGTTTGTATTTTATTGGCGCATCAGCAACTGAGGCTATAATGCGCCAAGAACAGGTAACATAAAAATTTAAGCTCTCGGTGACCTAATTGGTTGGGCCACCACGTCACGGTATATAATAACAAATAAAAAATAAATCAATAAATAAATAACAATAACGTATGCATTTTAGATACAATTAAAAACTTTTATTAATTTAAAATAGCTAAAAACAGCAGACACATGGTCATTGTCAGATAAAATCTGACTGAGTGTATAAGGCTCAGTCAGATGATTAAAAGTGGTAAAACGGATATTCCTAAAATTTGGACAATCAATTAAAAGGTGTCTGATAGTTAAAACTGTGCCACAGGACTCACACATAGGAGGGTCATCAGCCCTCAGCAAAAACGAATGAGTCAAATGACTGCGTCCTATGCGGGTCCGGGCAAGAACAACTTCCTCCTTACGATTCCTGCGCAGACTAGACTGCCACGGTTCAATAACAGGCTTTATACGATATAATTTATTCGCAGTCTGTCTATTCCACGAGTCCTGCCATTGGGAATATATCTTTTGGTGTATTATTTCCCTGTAGTCTGTATAGGGGACTGACAGGCAGTGGTTATTATTGGGAATTGCTGATTTGGCTGCGGCGTCAGCCAAATCGTTTCCCCTAATCCCAATGTGGCTGGGAATCCAGCAGAAGCGGATATCATATTCACGTCCGAGGAGGAAGTGAATCTTCTGCTGAATACTAGACAAAACTGGATGAGGATTATATCTCACAGATATTAAAGCCTGTAACACGCTGAGAGAATCGGAATATAAAATGAACCGTTGGTATTGGCATTCACTAATGTGATCCAAGGCTAACTCTATAGCATGCAGCTCTGCAGTAAATATACTGCATTCAGAGGGAATCTGCTCCGATGTAGTGCTGTCTGTAAAGACAGCAGCAGATCCCACATATGATTCCGACTTCGAACCGTCTGTGTAAACTGGCACGAAATCAGAATGTTCAGCTCGGTGCGCTGAATAGAGCTGCAGGTAGACAGACGATGGAGTGTCCGACTTTCCTCAATTTCTAAGGGACAAGTCACATGTTGGTACATGAGCATGCCAGGGTGGAAAGGGTTGCTTTGGTGTTTGGGCAACCTTGTCTACCTTAATATTAAGTTCTTTGAGTAGCTCTTGGATACGAATACCAAAAGGACGATTGGCAGTCTTACGGGTGGTGTACAAATTTTTCCATCGTGGCTCAAAAACGAATGGCCACGTAGGATGGTCTGGCAGGGATTTCAATTTTAAGGCGTACTTTAGAGACAACTGCTTACGTCGAAGTGATAACGGTGGTTCGTTTGCTTCGACGTATAAGCTCTGGACAGGAGATGTTCGAAATGCTCCAATAGCGATACGGAGAGCCTGATGATGGACAGGATCCAGCCATCGAAGTACACTGTCTCTGGCCAAATTGTATACTAGGGACCCGTAATCTAGTCTGGATCGTACAAGTGCACGATAGATGCGTAGTAGGGTGCATCGATCCGCACCCCAAGATGTTGAGGAAAGAGAGCGCAGAATATTCAGCCCTCTTGTGCACTTTGTGCAGAGTTGACGGATGTGATCCAGAAAGGTCAGCTTTTTATCGAATACGAGTCCCAAGAATTTTGTGTCCGCTGCTACTGGAATTGCATTTTGTCCGAGCTTTAATTCAGGTTCAGGATGAAGATTACGCTTACGACAAAAGTGTATGCAAACGGTCTTCTCCGGCGAGAACCTGAAGCCATTAGCAAGAGCCCAGGAGTTGAGGCGATCAATAGCTTTCTGCAGTTGTCTTTCAATAACCCTCATGTTGCATGACTGACAAAATATGCTAAAGTCATCAACATAGAGGGCACTGTTTACAGTTGGAGGAAGTTGTTCTGTGATGGAATTTACTTTGATGGCAAAAAGCGTGACACTTAATACTGATCCTTATGGTACTCCCTCCTCTTGACTGAAGGAACGAGAGAGTGAGGATCCCACACGAACTTGGAAAGATCGATTGGCTAAAAAGTTTTTAATAAAAATGGGGAGTTGCCCCCTAAGGCCAAGGCTATGCAGATCTTTTAAGATGCCAAATCTCCAAGTTGTGTCATACGCTTTCTCCATGTCAAAGAACACCGACACCAAGTGTTCGCGTTTTAGGAAAGCATCCCGGATGGATGTTTCCAGTCTAATAAGATGGTCCAAAGTGGACCGGTTCCTTCGGAAGCCGCACTGGATTTTGGAGAGAAGGTCGTTTGATTCTAAGTACCATATTAAACGGGAATTAACCATTCTCGCCAGGATTTTGCACAGACAGCTAGTCAGAGCAATAGGACGATAATTGGTAGTGACTTTTGGATCCTTTCCTGGCTTGGGAAAGGCAAGAACAATTGCCTTTCGCCAGGAGTCCGGAAACTGCTCTTCAGTAAAGATTCTGTTATACAGAAGGAGCAGACAATCCATAGATTTTGATGAAAGATGTTTAATCATTTCATAATGGATGCCATCTGGTCCAACGGCACTTGCTTTGGAAAGAGCTAGGGCTCTTTTCAGTTCCAGAATAGTGAAATCCCCGTTGTAGGGATAAATGCTCTTAGATTTAAAGTTAAGTGCCTGTTTTTCAATTTTATATTTCAGGACCAGGAACTCTGGGGAATACGAAGATGTTGCAGAGATATTAGAGAATGTTTCCCCAAGAGAATTGGCTATTGCAGTTGGATCTGCAATAGCACATCCATTATAATCTAGGATTGCAGAAGGGTGGGATGTATATTTTCCCTTCATTTTCCGGATTTTATCCCAGACTACCTTAGAATTGGTAGCCTGGTTAATAGATGATGTAAAACGGATCCACGATTCCTTTTGACTCTGACGGCGGATATATCGTGCTTTGGCTCGTGCACGTTTAAAGGCTATAAGGTTGGTCGTGGTAGGATATCGGCGGAATATCCCCCACGCTTTGTTTTGAGCCTTTTCTGCTGCTGTGCATTGTGAATTCCACCAAGGTTTGGGAAATGGTGGAAACCGGGCAGATGTTTTTGGAACAGCATTTGCAGCTGCTTGGACAATATTTTCTGTGAAGTACTTAACTACATCATTGATAGGCTCTTGACTGACTGTGCTAGGATCAAAATTTGCCTGATGTTGGAAGGCAGTCCAGTCAGCCTGATCAATCTTCCACCGTGGTAACCTAAAAGGAAGACATGGGCTCCCATTGTGTAACAAGGTTATCACAGGGAAGTGATCACTTCCGTATGGATTCTCCTCCACTTCCCAAGTGAATGAAGGGAGTAGAGAAGGGGAGCAGATAGAGAGATCAATGGCAGAAAAAGTACGGGTAGGCATGTGGAAGAAGGTGTTTGTTCCAGTATTTAGAAGGGAAAGGTCATTGAGCATACGCTCTATGGCTCGTCCCCTTCTGTTGATGTTAGCACTACCCCACAGGGTGTTATGTCCGTTAAAATCCCCGAGAAGTAAGAAAGGGGGAGGCAGCTGCGTTAGAAGATCATCAAGGTCTGCCTGGGAGATGTCAGTCCCAGGTGGCAAATAAATAGAGCACACAGTTAATAAAAATCCCACTGAAAGGCGAATTGCAACAGCCTCTATGATGGTTGTAATTAGCAAGGGCTGCACTGGGGTCTGGTTACCCACAAGGATAGCCACTCCCCCATGTACAGAGCCATCCGCAATTCTATCCTTTCGAAAAACTGTGATGTTGTGCATGGTGGGATCATCATTTGCCTTTAGATATGTCTCCTGCAAGCAAAAGCAAACTGGCTCGTGCTTTTGCAGGAGGGCCTTGATGTCATCAATATTTCGCCAGAATCCACGACAATTCCATTGTAGGAATTTAGCCATTATTTTGGCTTGGTGGGTCCATCAGGCGGCTTCCGAGGTGCTGAGGGCTTACTTTTATCAGTCTTGGATTTATCTCTTTTGGGGAAGAATGGACGCTGTCCCATGTCCATTTCCTCCTCCGCAAAGAGTTCCAAGACTGAATCTTCGGGTACCTCCTGCTCGACATCCATCTTTTCTTGGGTACTAGGGGGGACTTCCCCTTTCTTATTCTTTTCTTTCATAATTACCTTTGTTACTTGTGGAGCATTAGGAGGTACCGATATAGGAGTGGCAGCTGATTGGTCCTTTTGTGCAGGTTTTTGAGAACTTAAGAGATACCGCGCGATGGGAGTGAAACTCCTCTGGAGAAATGGTCATGTCCGTCTGAGTTCTGACGAAACATCTCCCTGCTACCTTCTGGGCGTAGGTAGGTTTGTTGATATTCAGGGGTTTGACCGATTTCCTTGCCTCCTGGTATGATATATTTAGCTCTGCCTTCAGCCGTTGAATTTCTTTTTCTTCTTTCCACCTCTGGCATGCTCGTGAGTAGGCCGGGTGTTCGCCTTCACAGTTAATACAGGTGGGTTTTGCGGCTGAACATGCTGTTGTTTCGTGGTCCTTTGCACCGCATCGAGCGCATGCAAGGACTCCACGGCAGGCCATTTGAGAATGTCCATACTTCTGGCATTTAAAACACCGTAAAGGGTTCGGAACGTATGGACGCACTGAACAGTTGATGTATCCAGCTTTAATCTCGTCAGGAGGTTTAGGAGAGTTAAAAGTCAGGATAACGCTCCTGGTTTTAACAAGTTTTCCATCCCTTCGCGCAGTGATTCTCTTGACGGCAATGACTCCCTGTGGTTTTAATTCGGAGCAGATTTCCTCCTCGGTTACGTCGAGAAGGTCCCACTCCGAAATGACACCTCTCGATGAATTGAGTGTTCTGTGTGGTGTCACTGTTATAGGGATTCCTCCGATTGATGTTGTTCGGAGTAGATGTTCTGATTGCCTGTCATTTTTAGTTTCAATTAAAAGGTCTCCAGAACGAAGCCTTTTAACTGATTTAGGTGAACCTACTAACCCATCTAACCCTTTTTGAATAAAAAAGGGCGACATTTTACCAATTGGTTTTTCTCCGGTGGAGTGTATGATTAGGAACCTTGGAACAGGCCCTGATGGTACTTCGGTTCGCTGCCTTTTTTTTAGCAATAATGATATCTGGATTGTTGTCTATGTTTTCAGATAGGGACCGGGTTGGGGCCCCTGAAGAAGTGAGTTTATCAGGATTCATGGAGTTTTTTAAATTGTTCAGTGCCCGGGCTCCCCACCCACCACGGAGCCCAAAGGGATGCCCACTACCTGGCATGCAATAAATGCGCTCGGGAGTGGGACGCCAGGGCTACCCAGACACTATACCCGCACCGCCGCCAGCCTGAATCCTGTCCCTCGGACCATGAGGGTAGGGGCATGGCATTGACACGGTTGACCCTTGCAGGCGAGCCTACTAGCCGATTGATCCTAGCCGGGCCTTCCAGGACCACCTGTCTTGTCGAAGCAGGAGCCAAAGTGGTGTATTGAAGCTGGGCCCCTCAACCACCAGGATCTCCCTTTCTGAATTTCCACGGGTCGCAGCGCACGGCAAACACGCCGGATTCCATTGATGTAAGCCTGGAACCTGGGCTGTGGGCGTTGGATCCCAGTGATGCTAGTCTGGAAGTCCAGCAGCGTCACTGGGAGGTCCCCTCACTACGTACAGGTGCCCACGTCGAGGGGAAAAAAAAAAGTGAAGCTAACTTCACTGTAACTGTTTTTATGGCACCAAATATACAGTGGTCAGTTAACAATACACCATACTTTTTTTTTTGTGATGTACAGATCTGATCAACATAAGTACTGGTGATGATATAAACTACCCCAAGCAACATCCATCCATTTTGTTTTCATGTAGTGCATTACTGCTAAACACTGGTGGTTACAGGGGATTTTCTAAAGTGGGGGGGGGGACTAAAGCAATGTTCCAAGGGAATCATCAAGCCTTAATCATTATGTAGCAGTAAAAAGAATCCACATCATTTTATCATGGGAAGTACAGCCCCTTTAGCCTCTACCTGGAACCAGACTGCTACTACATACTTTAGTCCTAAGGGCACAAGAGGTCCTAGCAGTGCCAGGATGAGGGTGCCACAACTGATGTACTTGTTTTGGGCAAATCTGAAAGGAGCACACAGGAAGAAGTTAAGGAATTCAGTACAAGTTCATATGATATACAGTTAGTTAGGAAGCAGATATGCACTTCTGAATAGTTATCCTGGATGCAAAATGGGCATTTTTTGAAGAGCGTCCTCGAATGCAGCTTGAAATAGTTGCCTTGGGAACAGATATAGATTATTCAAACTCTGGTTCACTGTATGCAAAATACTGTGTTATCCTCTCACTATATATTAAGGCTCTATTTGTTGATTTGGTATTCACTTTTCTTGCAAAAAAAAAAAAAAGAAGAAGTCCAATCCTTATTTTGTGTTACTTCTGATGTACCAGCTATATTAAATTTATGTTCACATCAATCCTGTGTAGTTGATCCTGATAATAAATACCCTGCCTGAAGATGGGGCTGCAGACTGTGGATACAAGCTTATACAGTGACTTTCCATTGCCTTCATGCCCATACATCCTGATCTGTAGCTGCATGTCTTCAAGAGTTCTGCGCAAGGGAAAATCTTGCCCCTCTGCTTGAGACTGCCTAATCCATGTGAAAAGTCATCCCTCTAGTCTCAGGTGGGACTCAAACCCAACTTTCTCAAGCAGGTACCAAATGACTATGCTATACTAAGCTCTTGAGTTTGTCAGTGATTAAAGCTAAAATACATGTTTAGTTTGTTAGTGACAAATCACTAAAGATTGTCTCTACTGCAAGTCAATCACTACTGGTCATTTCATGCACTTCCAGCATGCTCAAGGTTAAAGAGGAAACCCTACTACCTATTCTGACTGAACAGCTTCTGTTAGACAGTCCTCAGCAAATTCACCAGGTAATACAAAAGTGTTCTATTAAAACCAACTTCCACTCAATTACAGCTAGTTTTCAGTGCATTCCAAGACAATGCCAAAAGTGCCATCACACTTACCACAAATCTGCTTTTAACTGTTAATGTGGTTACACCTTCTACTATGTCAGAGGTATTTCCACTTTTCTGGCATCAAGCTCTCATTTTTGAATATTTATAAATGGATGCTCTTTCTAAATTGGAGAAATCAGACCTTCACCCAACATGTTAGCACAGGTGTCCCACAATGTGGAGTATAATTAAGCCTATTATTTACTAATCTGCTTGTTCCTCAAGTAAATGAGAGGCACGATGTAATAAGCTATATAGATGATAAAGTTAATTATGCATATTAGCTCTACAGGTAATATAAATTATATTATCAGAGCCAGTCTTTCTGCCAAATTAAATGATGTTTCAGTATACCTGATTTAAGTTTATCAATTTGGGCTATATCAATTTAATCCAAAAATTCAGCCAAAATTACCTTTAACCTCAACCCAGCACTGTCCATAATTCCAACGTTCATAATGCCATTCATAATCCCAGTGTTCACTTACACTGATCTTAGAGTCAATTTTATCCTATGATTAGCTTTCATAATCATTTAGATGCTCTTCACTTCAAAATGACCAAACTTAGACAGCAAGCTATGCAGCATTATGAGGAGGTTTATCACAACAACTGTTACTCAGCATGTATGGGTTTCTGTATGAAGCTTAAACATGGACTTCTGTGGTCCTCACAACTCAAACAACTGTATGCTTCAAAATACTGACCGCTCCAGTGAGTAGCTAATAGACATGGTTTGCTCCTTACTAGAGATACCACAGATCTGGTGCAATCCTTAAAAATTCCAAAACTCTGCAGCTCAGTTTCTGAGAGAAAACTTATTTATTTGGTCCTTCCTCATTGTCATCATAAATATGCTCCCAGGATATCTTGCAGCTACTGTTCTGGTTTCTGCCTACCCTCAATATGGATTGTTCAGGAATACAGTTTGTATTCATTGTGGTTATCCAGCATTATTAGTATTAGTAGTGGCAAATGATGCAAAGAAGTGAGCAACTGTCCAAGCAAATACTGTATAGCCAAGTGGTGTAATGCAAGGGTGCATAATATACATGTTTTGAGTGACCATGGTTCAAGCTCATGCGACTACTAAATGAAGTGCTGTTTCTTCTATTCTCTCAATCTTGTAAACTACTCTAGGATGACTGCGTGGTCATCCTAGAATATAAACAGAAAAATTTATTTGTTTATTTATCTAGTCCCTTAAATTTATTCAAACTATCCACTTCCACATCAGATGGAAGTTTTTTCCAACAATCAATTACTCTCCAGCTGAGGGCAAAATTTTACATATCTACCTGCAGCCATCCTTTTTTCACTTTAAGTTTATATTTCCTTATATGTTGTTTGAAAAAAGAATATGGTTGGTATCAGAACTTAGTTTACTCAATCCATTTGAAGCCTTAAATACTTCAATGTCTCCTAACAGGTGCTGGTTTCCAAGTGCTGCAATTTGCAGAACTGAATTATATTCGTAAACTGCTGTTACTGTTTATTAGGCAGCCTGGCTATTGATGCCAAATGCTGTTTGCTCTACAAATTCAATAAATTTCTAATGTATATATTTTAAACACTGTAAATGTTAGGGGGTCAATTGCAGAGCGTGCTTAAAATATCTACAGTCAGTACTTCTATAATGCGGTATGTGTTCCTAAAAATCTCCGCGTTATGGTATTTCGCACATTAAAAACAACAGGGCTTATGGGAAAAAGAGGGATAAGGGCAGAGCACTCAAAAAAATGTTCATTCTGGTAAGTAAAACACTAAAAAAAGTTAGAAACCCAATAATATTGCTAACACAGGTTTAAACATCTTAAATTTCTAATAAATAAATATTACAGTAAATATAGCACTTTACCTCGACAAGGTATGAAGTTTGTTTGATTGATATTTCTGTTCACTGACATTTTCTTTTTCTTTTTTTTTGGATTGTTAAATTTAAAACAGTAAAAAAGATAAGCAATCAATAACAACGAATGCAGGACACACAAATTGCACAAGTGAGACAAGTTTACAATGCTTAAAAAATAGGAATGAAGAGAAGATTCTGAAAATTTATTTGTTTTTTATATTACTGAAGATTTCATGCAAGGGGAAATACATTTTACCATAATAACATAAAAACCTATAGAACTCCAGCAATTATTGCAAATGCAGTAAGATCGATTTTACTACCCATTTATAATTAGATTGCATTAACAGAAAAGCCCAATAAACAGGGAACTGCAAATTGTTTTTATTGTTTTATGGTAGTGATCTCAAAAAATGTGCTCCTCTGCTCACGCTATCTTGCCTCACGAAAAATTTCTGTTCGAACAGAAAAATGTGAGCTCCTGAAAACATGAACCGGCCTACAATATCACGTGTTATCTTGTGAATACAGCAAATGACAACAGTGGGTCTCCGACCAATACAACTACAGTAAATGGGAAATATAGCTCTCACACATTTGAAGTTTGACATTTTTTAAGCTTCGTAAACTCATATGTTTTGCTGTGCAGGTCACTACATTCGGCTTGGTGCTTTTTGCATTCACCTGGTGTTACTCGCAGATGAAATTGCGCATGAGCCAATGCAAAAATCGTGTTATACTCGCATCATTCCCTAATATATCAGTCGCATCGGGGCAAATCTGCATTGCAAAAATGCGAATTATAGCAGAACTGACTCTATGTAGAAAATATTTGATGTCTACAGTATTTCTATAAATTATACCGCTTTTGATGGAATTATTGACTAAGTAACTGAATCTGCATTGCCAACTAAGAACAGATATTGTTTACCCATGTAAATCTGTCATTACTGTCAATTTTTCTAACTCATAACTAATGTGCACAAATAAAATGTGCTAAATTCTAACAATTTCTAATGGGGAAAATACTGGATATCTCACTATCATCTTCCTCCTTGACAGTAATTTGTGTATTATGTTAATCCCTTGGCTACATACCTGGCCATGTAGGGAACAATCTGTGATTATAGGTAATTCACTGTATGTACAGTTCTGGCCAAAAAGATTTATTTAAATTAAACCTGCAGTGAATATTTATGAGCTGACAGTTGTATATTTCTGGTTCTGCATAAAATTACAATTTTAACATGCATTTATAGTTTCTTCACTAGTTAAATTCATTGAGGGAAAAAAAAAAAACAACATGATTACTTAAATAATAACTGGAAGCTCAGCATCTCTTGATATCTTTCCTGTTATCATCAAATGCCATTTAGCTACTTAATTCATTAGCTGGCATAGTATCTACTAAAATTACATCAGTATGAATTTTATTATTCCTCCAGTATGATATTCACTTTCAATTTCCATCATTACTTATTTTTTTATTGAAAAGGTTTTGCTGTAAAAAAAATCTTTACAGCACCATGAATATCAAAGAATATCCATTACTGTAATATATTACAGTAATGGATATTTGCCCAAGATTTGGATGCAGTTAGTCAGGAAATATATATATTTTTTTTTTTGAACAAGGCTGTTGTTTCTAATGGCTCTTTTTTTTTAATATGTTATGTCAAAATTAAGAATAAATTTTTAAACTATTCCTTTTTTCAAAAAAAAAAAAACTGATTGGTAACATAAAGGCACCATGCACCTGCTGTTGATGGTTTTTTGCATGCTCACTGGATGGATAAAAAGAAAAAAAAATCCATTTATATCACAGGACATAAATCCATTTATATCACAGGACGACTACAGTCACAGGGTACCACAGGAGTCCTCAACTTTAAAGTAATTGCTATACAGGTACTCTAAGGAATGAACAGCTAATTGCTAGAAACTATCTATAAAATATTGTACATACCATGAATGTACACTTTTTTGTGATAGGCTAAATCGCACATGTTTCTCTAACATAACAGCAACCAATGTATACTCCCCACCATGACTTATGGAAGTGAAACTTGGGCACACACCAAAAGAATCAAAGAGAAGCTGAAAACTACACAGCGAAGAATGGAACAAATTATATTAGGAATCAGACTTTTTTTTTTTTTTTTTTTATGAAAACCCCAAACATGAAAGGTATCAAAACCTATAGTACTTAGTACAGTGCATGGGTTGAAGGAGAAGTATGGGAGGAGGGGGATGCCGGAAACTTTGCTCTAGATAAACATGGGTTTCACCACTTCAAGTCTCCAATAAGCAAAGTTGTGGTATTTCACCACTTTGCTTATTGTGGTGGTATTTCACTGGTTGATGAAAGTCATCTACCACCTATGACTGTTAGATAAGAAGAGAAACACATGAATTAGACAGCAAACTCAAGTAAAGGACATTCCTATCAAAACTAAAGAACTAAAATGGTCTTGTGCAAGACACATAGCTCGAAGAGATGATGACAGATGGACTAAGAAAATAACAGAATGGTACCCAAGAGGAGCTAGAAGAAAACCTGGAAGACAACGAAGATGGACATATGAAATTCACAAGTTTGTGGGTAGTAAATGGATGTCCACTGCACAAAACAGAAGGAACTGGAAAGTTGCTGGAGAGGCCGTCATCCTGCAGTGGATTGAAAATGGATGATGATGAACAGCAAGCACTAATAACAAATTTCTGTTTAACCTCTATATGGCAAGAAGAATTTACATCTTCATTGTAACTGTTTTAATACATTAAAAATGAGTTGCATATTTTCTGTGGCAGCATTCAGGCTACATCTTGCAGTGGTCAAGTCAGTGTTTGCATACAACTCAAAATAGTGGTTATTAATATTGAAAAAGTGATGCAAGGAAGCAAAACCCACACAGCATCAACCATAAAAAAAAAAAAAAATACTCATTTTATTTTGTCTGTTTCTTCAAATAATTTGTCCAACCTCCTTTAATTTTTTATTTTTATTTTTTTGCAAAGCTGTCCATTTTGATTAATCGAACCAATTATATTAAGAGAAACTGCAACAGACACAGCCAAACCTTTGCTCATAATGAGAGCATCCTCATTATTATGGACATGTTTTTACATCAACTATTATGTCAAAAAACTGTTACTTATACTATTTTCATTATGTAGCACAGAACAGAAAAGAAAGTAAATAAATGAGTTGCAGTTAAACTACAAAATATTTAGCATTAGTTTAATGTTAAACATTAAACCTAAAATAACGAGTTGTAGTTAAACTAGGTTTAATGTTTAACATTAAACCTAGTTTAACTACAACTTGTTATTTTACTTTCTGTTCCGCTCTGTGTTACTTAATGAAAATAGTATAATGAATCTGGAGCATGTAGGCCTTTTTACCTATATTCAAACTGTTACTTAGATTTCAGTAGAGTCTTTGATACTGAACAACATATACAACAGTTGTATAAATTGTAGCAATGTGGCATTAGGGAGAAGTTGCTGTTGTTGTTATTATTTGGTTTTTAGGAGCATTAGCAACTAAGGCCATATTGCTACAGGGATATGCGGTGATCATTCCCTGACCTTTGCACACCCTCCGCATTTGGTGGTCACAGGCTTGAACCCCGGTCTAATCAAGAAGCATGTGCTATGCACTGCTGCTCCTGCCCAACTGGCTACGGAGGTGCCTAGGAGAAGTTGCTATTCTGTAACTAATTTAGTGGAAGGGGACAAAAGTAATAGGAGACAATAGTTGTAGCAGACACAGTAGTTAATGACACTCTGGGTATAGTACTTAAAGAGAATCTCGATAAACTCTGCCAATAGGCTGGAAAATGACAACTGAGGTTTAACAGCGAAAAATGCATGGAATAAATTGGGTAGCTGTGATTCCAGAATGACATACCATTTCAGTGGTACCAAACTCAATAAGGAGTATAAAAGTGATCAAGGGAGGGGGGGGGATAATTGCACAGTCTCATATTAAATTCTCTCAGCACTGCAAACAAGCTGGTAGAACATTTCAGAGTTCTGTCAATGATATACAGGTAGTTTGCCTGAAGGGGCAAAGAAGTGATAATGACATCGTACAAGCAATGATTGGGCCACATGTGGAATACTGCATACAGGTTTGGAAAATCATTGCATGAAGGGCATGTTTCTGCTGGAAAGGGTGCAAGGACAACAAAAGGATACCCTTACTAAAAAGGACTTGGTTTCTGTAAATTCAGTCTCTGGAAACTAGGCATCTGTAGGGTGATCTGATGGAAGTGCATATGGCTTATTGGGTTACTTGAACCAAATGCTAATGGCATCTTTACTCATTATGAATGATACACATAATGAGGCAAAAATTTTAACTGGAAAAGGTTTGCTGTATAATAGCTGTGCAGAAATTTGCATTCAGCCAAAGATTAACCAATTGTTGGTTTAAATTTATTCAAACTACCCATCCTTGTGGAGGTGAACTGTTTGGATAAATTTAAGGATAGTTTGGACTAATTGTTGGAAGGAATGAATGAATGGGCTAATGTTTTTTTTTTCTTTTCTTGTTGGTGTTCCTTGCTATTTGCTAATACTATTTTGTCACTGGGTTGTTCAGGTCTTTACAATGCCTACCTGCCCACCAATATGATCCCAAAATGGTTCAAAATCTTGATGGTTTATGAATATTTTGGGATTTAAAGTATATGCCACTTTAAAAGAGTCCAGTATGCTTTAAATAAAATGCAATATACTTCTCCAGTTGTGCAGTGCTTTTCACCTAAAGCAGTGTTTCCCAAACTGGGGTCCATGAGCCCCTGGGGGTCAATAAACCATTTCTAGGGGGCTCCATTTCACAGATCCCCCTGGAACTGGTCAAATTATTCATTCTATGTATATTGCAAATTGATGATACATAAAGTTATTATTACATATTTATAATAAAGATTTATATATATATATATATAATAAAGTTTATTATATTTATTATATATGTGATAAAGTTTATTTTTATATATAACCACTGGCCTAGTGTGGTAAACTCTAGGTATCTACGTACTTTTGCACCTTACAATAAAGTTCATATTTATTATTAGCCATATGGTGCAAGGAAGCCTGAGGCTTATGCTGCATCAGCCAAAAAAAAAAAAAAAAAAAAAAAATTTTTGAGTCACCCTGAGAGAGAGAGAGAAGTAGAAGGGAATCATCAAGAAAAAGAATGATGATATCCAGCTCAGGACCCTGGGTGTGCCAAGCCCATACTCGCCAGATGTGGGCCCGTGGGTATACAAACTTTTTTTGTTTTCTGAAGGGGTCCATAAACATTTTTTGATTTTTGAAGGGGTCTGTAGATCTCAATAGTTTGGGAACCACTGATCTAGAGTAATGCAATACTAAGGTAACTAGTGATAAATTATGTCAAAATTATTCTTTTCAACCAGAGTGCTCTTACATTTTTTACGAGCATACGTAATGTCATCTACACACTGTTCATGGAGTGTTCCAGTTAGTAAAAATGGTAAAAATTTCCATTCCGACCTCTGGATCTATGTAGTTACAAATAAAAATGTTAAAAATTAAATTTTATTACTTAAATTACATTCTTTACTATCCAAAATGATTCGATCTTGTGGGAGAAAATGCTCATACAAATTGGAATCATTTAAGATAGTAAAGATTGGCATGGCCCGGGGCATTCAGGGTATCGGTGTACGAGAATTAACGATGGGGAAAAGGGTCAACGAGAACTTTTCCTAGCTTGGATTGAAAGGAGGGGGGCGCTCTTGTTGGAATTTGGGACCATTCTCAGTCCAGGGATCGGGTGCATTGAGCTCAAGCACCCTTCCCTAAAGACCGGCTGTGGACATTAGCATTTCTACTAAACAAATATAATAATTACCTCTGTCAACATCCCGGATAGTTACACTTCTAATATAAAATTATAAGGTAACACTGATTACAAAGGATGTGAGAATTTTCAAGAAGCTTAGAACAGAGATGCTGTTCTATTTAATATAAAACATCCAAAACAGAATCGCGAAATATGTAAAATCCAAAAATGTGAAGAAAATTCTACTCCCACATTAAATTACACGTTAACTAAAGGCACACTGAAGCTAACGGATACAAGCTGCATACGAAAAATTACAGATGGCGCGGCTTGCTCCCTCTAGTCTCTTTTAATCCTCAGAGTGGTTGTCGTTGATGTGAAAGGCCAGAAGTGAGGAATATTTTTGCATTGGAAGCTCATACTGTATTTTATTTAATCAAGATACAATTAGGCCGCATGCTGAGAATTAAATATATACAAAAAAAAAAAGAAAAAATTTGCAGGCATATTTACAATTTTAATTACAGTATTTTATTCTATGAAGAAATTAAACAAAAAAAAATCAGCGAAGACATTTTTTTTGTCTTCGAAGATTTGCTTAGCAAAGATTATAATAAAACTAAAAAATGGACGCACTTAGACAACAAATCATTTAATTTAATGCCTTTTTATAGTGCTTAATGCCAGATAGTAGTCTGATATTTGATTCCAACATCGTTGAGCGTAGTTTTAATTGGTCCTCCAAGTGAATATCCGTCATCTGAGATTTCAAGCTTGTTTTAATTTGTGTCATATGTGAAAACGTTAATTCACAACAGTAGGTCGTGCCAAAACAAGACAGCATTCGACGAACATGTTGACGTACACGTGGGTATTCAACAGCATTTTTCCATATATGAAGAGGATCCTTCTTCGCGCCAAATAGAGACTTTAGAATATTATCTTCTGAGAGCTCAATTAATTCCATCTGTAAGACATCAGGTGCTTTGGAGACCTCAGTCATGTGTGGCTGTAAAGCTAGTTTCAGTGTGAGATCATGTTTCTCAAAATGAGCAAACCTTTCATTGTATTCTTCAATCAGGGAGTCTAGAACAGCTGTGTATCTGGGTATAGTACTTAAAGAGAATCTCGATAAACTCTATCAATAGTCTGGAAAGTGACAATTGAGGTTTAACAGTGAAAAATGCATGGTATTACATTGTTGCATGTGATTCCAGAATAACATACCATTTCAGTGGTACCAAACTCAATAAGGAGTATGAAAAAGATGAAGGGGGTAATTGTACAGTCTCATATTCTCTCTGCGACAAATTATTAAGGAAATGCGACATTTCTTGCCGCATTTCCTTAATAATTTGTTTGTATCCTGCTCATTAATTACTTTTCTCAGTTCAGGAAAATATTCAGTGAATGTTCTGATTAGTTAAGCAAGGTTTTGAAAAAGTTCAGCTTTTCCGAAATGCCTGTATTTTAAGTCACATATAGATTTGGTTTTACCTTGCAAAAATATTCAGATCATTTTGCTTTGACATTATATCACACAAAAATGCAATATCCCTGCAGACGGGGCCATCGCAAGTGGGTAGGCGAGGCAGGCATCGCTTACGGGCGACAGTTCAAGAGGGCGCTTAAATTTTTTCGATATTGTTTCTGATTGGTTAACGTTTATCAGTATCCAACATTTAGGGCGGCAAATCTTATTTTGCTTACTGGCGGCACATAGGAACGTAGAGTTACTCTGCATAATTCAACTTTTGGCAATTCACACTGTTGATTCAGTTCCTCAAAAAAGCTTGTGATTTGTTTTCGCAAAGATAAAAGTTTTACAAGTATTTATCCTTCGGACAACCAGCGCACTTTAGAATAATACGGCGGATCCACGCTGAATGTTTCATCGTCAAGCTGAAGCACGTTGCGAAATTGGCGATGTCGTGATGTATTTCCGCTAATGTAGTTTACAATAACTATAACTTTATTTAAGGTGTCACTTAAAACAGTAGATTTGCCACACAGGTTCTGCTGATGAAGAATGCAGTCTATAGTAACGCAACAAATTCTTCATATTTTCTAATCATGGAAGGTGCTCCATCTGTGCATACACGTACTAAATTACATAAATTCAGTTTCGCTTCACGGCATTTTTCTTTGAAGATGGTGAAGATGTCAGTTCCACGTGTCCTGGCAGTAAGGGTACCCAAAATCAGTAACCCCTCATGACAATGAAAATCCGCAATTATAACACGAATAAAAAAATTACACCTGCGCTGAGTCAGCAACGTCAGTGGATTTATCCAAGGTGATCGAATAATAAATGTCTTTGCTTTGGCATATCGTATGAAGTTGTTTTGTTATATTACGAGCTAATTCATGTTGCCATCAGTTATGGTCTCCTTCAAAGAGGAGGGCCATAAGTCCATAACCATATGCTACTTTATGCATATTTAGGATGACCATATGCTACTTTATACATATTTAGGATGCATAGATTATACATATTTATGCATATTTAGGATGACCATATGCTACTTTATATGCTACCATAAAGGTAGCATATAAAGTAGCATATTTATACTATATGTCGCTTCAGTGAAGCAACATATAGTATAAAATAGCATATATACTTGGAAGAAGAGATAAGCCATTTAACGATGTGAAAATCATAAAAGAATGCTTTGTTGAAGTTTTGGAATGTTTAGATTCAGCTTCTTAAATTTAGCTGAATCTAAACATCCCACAACTTCAACAATGCATTCTATTATGATTTTCACATTCCTAAATGGCTTACCTCTTCTTCAAAGTATATATGCTACTTTATACGTTGCTTCAGTGTTGTCAGTCCGTTGTCCTGACATAGTTTTGAATACTTTTTGCTGCTGCTTTCCGTCTTTCATTTTCTTAAGTGCAGACTTTCGAGGTTCTCCTTCTAGTTTAGCATATTTGTTGTCCTTATGAGTAGCATATTGCTGATATACATTGTATTTCTTCACTGTTGCCAATGTGACTCGCAGAGCAAATACATCATTTTATCTTTCACTGCAACAACGCAATACTGCAATTCCCATTCTTCATTGAATATGCTCTTTTCTTCCTTTAATGCTGTTTTCTTATTTCTTGTCATAATCGGGTTTCCAGTAAAAATTAAAAAATAAATACAGAGATTGATTGAAGATTTAGTTTTAAAGGAAACAAGCATTGAAAACCGATGGCACTGGGGGAAAATGACCGGAATGTCAACTTATACTAATAGCAGTCAGCGAGATGAGTCATCGGTGATCAGTAAGGCAATGTTGCCAAATGAAGTTCAGTTTCAAGTGGAACGGATGCCATATCATCTATATGGGAAACAATAATATTCTGTAAAGATTAGTGAATTAGAATAAATGCTTTATTTTGTATTTACTTTAATATATAATTTATTATTATTTTCCTTAACTAGAAAAGGCAATGCATACATTTTATTTAATTCTATAAAATATCGGTGTAAATACACCACAGTTAGCTCATAAAAATAAACTACAATCGTAGTGTAAAGGCATAGATTTAATTGTATCATGTGTTTAACAACACATGATACAATTCCCTTCACCTTCCACCTTCCTTTCACAACGAGTTACCATGTATTACACTACCTCGAATAAGTAACACTTCACTAATAGCGAAGACTATTGTTACTTATTTTCAGCGGGCACCACCACCCAGACGGCGCCGTTTCAAGGCTTGTTGGCCTGTCGTCCGTGGGTGGACAGGTGCCCTGGTGTTGCATTTATGCCAATGCCAACCCGGTTGTAAAGTTAATTCTACAATATAAGAGATGCCAAAAGGTGTAAAAAATCAATTTTAAATTAATATTTTGCTTTGAGCATTTAAAATTTATTTAAGTATGATTTTATTTAACACATACATTTATTTTAACATGTTACAGTTCTAACTTAAGAAGCTCTCAGGCCTGTGACAGAATCACTGGGTGGTTGCCAGTTCGTCAATTACCGAGTTGCCTTTGACAGGCCTCTCGCTACCTACTCATATATCAATATAAATAATTTTACTTCTGTTGACAAGCCAACCAGTCACCCCCCCCCTTTATCCTAATATGTAGTTATTACAGCAACTATCGATTCATAAGTGTCATTATTCAAATTTAAAACATATCTTTACCTATTTAAACTCAAGAAGGAAAGGGATGAATCAGATTGGTCCACTGGATATTGATGGTTCAACAGTTGAGGATCCTGCTCAGGTGGCTAACAATCTAAACGAGTATTTTGCATCTACATTCACGCAAGAGGAGTTATTCAGGAAGGAGAATGACGTAGGTAAAGTAAACATTGGCAGTGAGCTAGATGATTTTGTAATAACTGAGAGGAAAGTGGAGGAGAGATTGTTGAGGATAAACATAAAAAAGGCACCTGGGGCGGATGGGATCTATCCAGTTATATTAAAGGAGGCAGCAAAGGAAGTAAGCAAACCCCTAGCCATAATTACGAGAGCTTCGTTGGAGGTACCCATAGACTGCAGATGTGCAAATGTAACCCCAATTCACGAAGGAGGATCAAAGGCTGACACAAGTAATTATAGACCTGTTAGTTTAACTTCTGTTCCTGGAAAATTAATGGAGGCACTGGTTAAAGAAGCACTGCAGGATCATCTAGACAAGAATTCAGTTATAGCTCAGACGCAGCATGGTTTTGTTAATGGCAGGTCTTGCCTGACCAATTTGATTGGATACTATGATGTAGTCACAAAAGAACTGGATGCAGGGAATAACTTTGATATTATATATTTGGATCTTAGAAAGGCTTTTGATACTGTTGCACATGGAAGACTGCTGCACAAATTGGAGCAATGTGGCACTGGAGGCAAATTGCTGCTATGGATAAGGGGATGGTTGAGTGGCAGAAGACAGAGAGTGGTAATCAATGGACACTGCTCAACGTGGACTAATGTTATTAGTGGAGTTCCTCAGGGTTCGGTGTTGGGTACGTTGTTGTTTTCGGTGTTTATGAATGATATTGATGATGGTATATCAAGTTTAATGTCCAAGTTTGCAGATGATACAAAGGTTGGCAGGGTTGTTAAGGACACTACTGACGCTATGCTGCTGCAACAGGATCTGGAAAGGTTGAACAGATGGGCTGAGAGGTGGCAAATGAAGTTTAACATTGACAAATGTAAAGTACTACATATGGGAAACAGTAACCACAGAGCAACGTATCAACTCTGCGGTACTACACTGACAGTGGTGGAGAATGAAATGGACCTGGGGGTAATTGTGCAGGCAGATATGAAATTCTCTGAACAGTGCAGACGAGCTGCAAGAGTAGCTCATGGTGTCTTGTCAATGATATACAGGAATTTTTCTAGCAGGGATAAGGAGGTGATTATTCCCTTGTATAAGGCAATGGTTAGGCCACATCTTGAGTACTGTATACAGGTCTGGAGGCCTCATTTCAAGAAGGATGTAGAGCTGCTGGTAGGATGTAGGATGCTCAAGAAGGATGTAGAGCTGCTAACAAGATTAGTGAATGGAACAAAGGGTTGCTCTTACGAAGAAAGGCTTAAGTTTTGCAAATTACAGAGTCTGGAGACTAGGCACCGGCGAGGTGATCTGATAGAGGTGTATAAGGCTTTGAATGGTTTGAGCATGCTCAATGCCAATGGGATTCTTCCTCTTGCTCAGAATAATCACCTCAGAGGGCATAAATTCAAATTGAGGAAGGACGGATGTCGGATAGATGTGTGGAAATTTCCCTTTGGCCAGCGGGTGGTTGGTTGGTGGAACCGACTTCCATCACTTGTTGTTGAAGTTGATAGCCTAAACAAATTTAAGGCTCAACTGGACAGGTATTTCGAAAGAACGAAGGGGTGAAATGGGAGTGGTGTGTTTTTTTTTTTTTTTTTTTGGCTGATGCTGAATAAGCTTGCTTTCTTGCATCATATGCCTCTACTAATGCTAATGCTAATGCTAATATTCCCAATCTGTTAAAGACTTGTGTTACCGCACATTGTCTAATCGCAAGTTTTGTGTTTCCTGCTATAGAAGGTAATCTTTTTCAGAAACATTAAATCCGCCACAAGTCTATACTTTCCTTAGTGTTAGAGTCAAGGAGACACCCAGTAATTCCTGGTCATTACCAAGTCTGAAACATAACTGAACGCATAACTGAATATTGTTTATACACCAGGGAATCACATTAAGAATGGAGATCGGTTTGACAAAGAAGGGGAACGTATATGGATAGCACTCTCAAAAGGGAGCGAATTAATATTTTATTAGTTGGGGATTTAATTATAAGAGAGTCTAAAGGCATTATGCGTTAACAGTGTTATTCAGAAATTTCATTAGACAGAAAAAGCTTTGCTACAAAAGTAAAGGCAAATCTATAAGAATACGAAAAGAAAGTTGAGTCACCGGTCTCACCCACATCCTGGTTCCTGTCACAGATAATGTTATCAACAGTACCAGATGGTGAATGCTGCAGTGGTAAGCGAGAAAGGAAATCGAGTTTATGGGCACAGCATTTACACAAGGCTGCAGCTATAGTTGGCCTGCAAGTCACCAGGATGGAAGTAGATGCCCAGCCAGCATGTGCGTAGTTGCGTGCACCAAGACCTGGAAAGGTCCCACCAGAGGGCTGTTGAAATTGTCTCTAGATCATAATCCTTACTGGACGACAAGGTCGCCCCAGGAATTTAGTGTCCAATCCGAAACTCCTTTATGTTTGTGAAGTTATGAAAAAGGGAAGGCGCGGAGCTGGAAAGAAGAAGAAGCCAGGTCGTTAACGTAGGCCTAAGTGAACGTCTCACCCCCCTACCCATAGTGCGGCTGCCACTTCCAAGGTGGACACGAGTCCTCAAAATTCGCCGGCATCAGCATTCTCCCCAGTTCTCCTTAGAAACTACTGACGTTGAAGTACACAAAAGTCCGTGAAGTTGATCGGTAAGTGCTCCTTCTTCAAATTGTTTGCTTATTTAGGCACCCCGGGCTCGTGACACCGCCCCCCCCCCCCCACACACACACATACCCACTCCACACGGATCAGTACACCCCCTTTTAGGTAGACCGCTCCCGAACCGAATTCCAACAATGTTAGGGTTAAAGAATTATGTAATGTCGTGAATCATCTAATGTCATGATATTGATCATTGAATCAACTTAGTAAAAGCTAATAAGGTAATGTAGCACTACTCAGTTGTCTAAGGGCCCACTCTAAAGTGGTCATTCTAAGGTGTATGGCCAATAACTCTGTTGTCTTGACTCTTGCCCATAACCAACATATGTGGAATAGTTGTATTGTTAATAATCCTGTTGTTTATTAACATGTTTATCTATTAGTCTATAAATGTGTCCATGGTCCTTTTATTTACTTGGGGGTATAAACTGAACTAAGAGACATATATAAATAGATAAGTGAACAGACATATATATAGAGAGAGAAATCTAGTTAGAGCAAGAAGCCTCTAGATAAAACAAAACCAATAACAAGCATAAAGGTGGGAATAATCAGCTAAGTAATATCATCTTAATAAGGGGTTATTGCGGCTCTAGGTTGGAAAGGAAGACCCAACCTGGAAAACCTAGGGTATCACACAACGCACTCTAAAGGTCTGACCCTGCAAGTGAAAACAAACCCTTTTCACGATGGGGGGCGGATTCGTCCTAGACTCTTCTTTGAGTTGAAAACCACTAGTCCCCAGTTGGAGATTTAATCGCCAAGTGAGCATTAACTAAAGATTCCATTTAATGTTGTGATTATAAAGCCAGGGGATTAGACCTCACAACACCTCTTCACTTTGTTTTGTCCTCATTCAATCTACCCAATTTTTTTATGCCGTTTATGTTTCTTTTGGTAATGTACGGCATAACTGTAAACTGAATTATATAAGGAGGAATAACGATATATATATAAAAAAAAGAGAATAAATAAAATTTGCCTTAAAAATATATTGAGTTTGGTGTTATGCCAATCTGCGCGGTAGCACAGTGCTATTGTCATCGTCCTCCCCACACCGGCTGGAAAAGGCCGCGGTTCGAATCCCGTCAATGACACGAGGAATTTAATGGGCTTTTTTCACTCCGTGGCTGAGTTAGTCGGTCTCAAGCGTAAACAGCAAGGTTTTCCCCCCAAAAACTGGGTTTTTTTCGTCCAGCAAAACAGGGAAATCGACCAGAGAACACGCAATTTACAGACATAATATATAAACGAATATGTGTAAGAATTACGGGTGGCACTATTATAATAATTTGAATTTGGTGTTGTCATGAAAAAAAACAGATTTTTACATTTGAGAAAAATCGACAAAAGACCGCAGGTTTCCCAGCCCTGGCTTATGCACAAGAACTTTTTAGGGATAAGCCATATTGTGTTTTTCAAGTTATTGATTCCAGAGGGGCAAGCTGATCAAAAATGGAAGAACATGCTTATATTCTTTATATAAGAGAAGAAACATCCAGATGTGCTTTATTTCCCACAATATGCGTCAGTGTCATTGGTTTTTGCAAGCTGATAATGATTTTCTACAATTCTGCTGATAACAGGGAGAGTCAAATAAATTATTTCGCCGTAAGACAGTATAGCATTGAATACACCCTGGGTGAATCTTTGCATTTGATAAAGTTGAGTTACATGAATTTGTCCAACGTGCTCTAACAAAAACTGCTCATTAAAATGCATGGTACTACATTGGGTTTATTATTATTATTATTATTATTATTATTATTATTATTAGCCACATGGTGCAAGGAAGCCTGAGGCTTATGCTGCACCGGCCAAAAAAAAAAATTTCCCTATTACCCTGAGAGAGAGAGAGAGAGAGAGAGAGAGAGAGAGAGAGAGAGAGAGAGAGAGAGAGAGAGAGAGAGAGAGGAATCACCAAGAAAGAGAAGAATGATGATATCCAGCTCAGGACCCTGGGTGTGCCAAGCCCATACTCACTTGTTGTTGTATTCCAGAATAACGTACTATTTTCGGTGGTACAAAACTAAACAAGGAGTATGAAATTACATTTGAATTTATTAGCTGTTTTGCTGAAGGACCAGTTTTTTAGCTATTGAGGTTGTTGTTGGTTTGTTGTTTAATCGCACAAGGCTGCTAAGGCCATACTGCGCCTGATTCTATTTACTACTGCAGTTGAAATGTTAAAATCTGTTTAATAATTGTCTGCTTCAAGAACGCAAAAAACTCAGCTAGATTTGCATTGTCTCCAATCAGATGAGATAATGTTAAAGGTTCTTGCAGATCTGAAAATTGTGTTTCTAGCATTAATGTAATGGGCACAATTTAGTAGGATATGCTTCACCGTAAGTGCAGTCCTGAAAATATGTACAATATGTAATGTTGAAAATATGTAATGTTAAAGGTTCTTGCAGATCTGAAAATTGTGTTTCTAGCATTAATGTAATGGGCACAATTTAGTAGGATATGCTTCACCGTAAGTGCAGTCCTGAAAATATGTACAAATAGGCGGATCTTCTCCCATGAGCAGATAAATATGGATTAGATGCGTGTGCCCAATACGAGTCCTAACCAGGATCACCTCCTCTTAACTGAGGTTCCCGTTTGAATTGCAGCAGCTTATTACCGCCCTGAGCCAAGATCTACAACCATTGTTCTTCACAGACGTTTTTTATGATTGATTTGTAGTCTGTATACTGAACTTGGTAGTTAGGAGAGCACTCAATGGTCGGATGTTTAGAGCCTTGATCTGCATGCTCATTTCCTTTGATGCCTACATGACCTGGTATCCAAACGAAAGTGACTGATTGGTTAGCAGCATGGAACACATTTCCTTTGATGCCTACATGACCTGGTATCCAAACGAAAGTGACTGATTGGTTAGCAGCATGGAACACAATTATCTGTGATCTGATTTGCTTCCAGACAGGGTGGATTGGGTCGGATGAACTTTTTAATGCTGTTATTGCACTCAAAGAGTCCGAATAGATCATTGTTTGCTTACAAGACAGATCAGTTACGGGATTTAGAGCTATCTTTATAGCAAAACGTTCGGCAGTATACATACGGCATTCCTTCGGAAGGGACACAGAACTAGAAAAGACAGTAGAAACTGCCGTTGCACCTACTGTTGTACTTGCTTTTGAGCCATCGGTATATATATGAAAATATTGAGAGTTTTTATCTACATACACTAGCCGCATGGAATTTCCTGATGGTGGGATCTGCGACTTGTTTTTTCTGCCAATGTTGGAAAGAAAGAGATCACAGACCGGTATATAACTAGACCATGGAGGTTCATAAGTGTTTGTGTCCTGAAAGATATTATTTATATGTAAGTTCCAGCATTCTATTAACTGTAGTAGCCTTATTCCAATTGGCTTGTTTTCATTAGGTTTGTTGTCATAAAAGGTGGTCCACTGGGGCTCGAATAAGTATGGCCAGGTAGGATGAAAAAGAAGACTCCGTATTTTTGCTGCATAGTTCAGTAGCAACATTTTTCTCAGAAGATGGAGTGGAGGTTCATGCGCTTCTATATATAGACTATGTACAGGGGATGTTCTGAATTCTCCTAAAGCACCTTAGAGCACTGTGATGGATAGTGTCTAGCCGAAGTGCACTTTTCCTGGCCGAGTCATAGATTGGAGTCCGTAATCCAAGCGAGATGTAATTAAAACCTTGTATAATCGAAGCAGAGTGTAACGGTCAGTACCCCACGCTGATGAAGATGGTACTCTGAGGATATTTAATTTTTTTAAGCAAATGGTTCTCAGATATGTGATCTGCTGTATGAAGTTTAATTTATTGTCCAGGATTAGACCAAGAAATCTGAAACCATTGGAAAGAGGTAGGGTAAAATTTTTAAGTTGTAATTTAGGCTCGGGATGGATCTTACGCTTTTTACAGAAATGAATACAGTTTGATTTTTGTGCTGATAAGCGGTAGCCATTGCGAGACATCCACAGCTCTATTTTATTAATTGAGATCTGAGGCTGTCTCTCGATAGAATTCATATTTTTCTCTTTGCACGAGATCATGAGATCGTCTGCATAGTGATATAATTCAACTGTGCGTGGAATATCATGGATGACGTTGTTTATTTTAATTAAAAATAGCATAGGACTCAAAATAGATCCCTCAGGAACGCCTTCCTCCTGTATATGGATGTTAGAAAGAACATTTTGATTATGAACCTGAAAGGTTCTGCCCTGGAGAAAGCTTCCGAATAAACAAGGGAAGTCTGCCTCGTAGTCCAAAGGTGTGAAGATTCCGTAGAACACTGAAACGACACGTTGTATCAAAGGCCTTTTCTAAGTCAAAACTTACCATAATTAGGTGGTCATTTCTGAAAAAAGCATTTCTGATGTTTGATTCTGCTTTAGTCATCATATCAAAAGCAGATCTGTTTTGCCGAAAGCCACACTGATTTTTATGCAGGATATTGTGTAACTCTAAAAACCAGGTGAGGCGTTTGAGAACCAATTTTTCCAGTGTTTTTCCTAAACAACTAATTAAGGAAATTGGACGACAGTTAACCGGATTAGAGATATCTTTTCCTGGTTTTGGTATGGCTAATACAAGTGAATGTCTCCAAGAGCGAGGATAAATATTTTCCTGAAAAATTCTGTTAAAATAATATATTAGTAGAGTTTGTAAAGCTATGTCATTCAAGTGTTTCAGCGTAATATAAAATAAACCATCCGGGCAATCCGCGCTTTTGGGTACTCTGTTAAGAGTTTCCTTTAACTCTGATATTGTAAAAGGCTGATTATATGGAAGAGAGACAGGTGTTGAAATTTAACTTGCGCTTTTCTGCTGCCTCTTTAATTTTCTGGAATGGAATATCATATGAATGTGCTACTGAAGAATTAGCAAAACCTTCAGCAAAAGGGTTTGCTATGTCTTTGGGGGAAGACGGTTCCTGTCCATTACAGATAGGAGAGGATGAAAGTGGATATCTGCCATTTAGATATTTTTATTCATTTTTAATTAATTAATTTATTTATTTATTATTTTATTTATTTATTTATTTATTTTATTTATTTATTATTTTTATTTTATTTATTTATTATTTTTATTTTATTTATTTATTTATTTTTTGTCCTCGCCTTTTCCCCATTATATATATGAGGTCAGCGTTCTTACTGTTTTCACATGAAATTTTTATGGACGGATGCCCTTCCTGATGCCAACCCTCACCCATTATCTGGGCTAGAGCTATGCGATGGTCATTCCCTGACCTTCCGCATCTTCCATATTTGGTGGTTACGGGCTCCACTCGGGCTAATCAGGAAGCGTGTGCTACGCACTGCTGTTCCTTCCCACCTGACTACGGCGGCACCACCACATGAAATTAATAATATAGTTAAAATAGATAATATAATCATCAGAGTCTGCTGCTGACACACTTCTCTTGTCGATGCACCCAGAAACCTGATGAGAATTCTGGGACATCCGCAAGAGGAGTCTGTCAACAGCATAGTCTGATGATAGGTTTCGCTAAGATACCTGAAACGTCACCTTAATACGTAATAATTTAGCTTAATAAAATATATTATTAATTTCACGTGGTATAAGAGTGGTATTAAATATAGCAATAATCTTAATGGAAAACAACTACATAATGTCCTTCCCTAACTATATTAGACCCGGATCTAGATTATGATTTTTAACATAAATCTATGGCGGTAGAATTTTATTTTATCATTAACAGGACCATACATAGCCGCATTAGGCGCTAGCTTCGGGCCTCACGATAGAGGGAGCTTCTGTAATCGGAAATTTTTAAAGCGATTTCTTTTTTTAACGGACTGATCTAACCTAGAGCCCACTTGTACCTACCATGTTTACATTGTAAACAGAGACAGGCGAAATTTACTGAAAAGTTTGGATGACTCATTTCTTCGGAAGAACAGATTAATTTCCAAAATAGAGGAAAATCGCTCTCGCTTAATTCTATAATTATTATTATTAGCCATAATTTCCAAGGAAGCCTGAGGCTTATGCTGCACCAGCGTAAAAAAAATTTCTGAATTACCCTGAAGAGAGAGAGAGAGAGAGAGAGAACAATGATAGGGTGTAACAATAAAACAAAAGCTAACCATACTTAGTGAAAGGTCGGCCTACAGAATATCCACTTTCAGCACTTGTACTCTGTGCAGAAGGACCAGACTTAAGGGTTGCAATTGTAGTGTGTAATAAGGATATAGATATTACTATTATAAATTCGTTGTGCTCTTCACAGATGGTGTGAATAAGGGTAAAGTCAGATCTTGCATCATTCTATCTATGTTGTATGTATTGTCATCACTCAACAGATATTTTCTACATCAGGTACATTGAACTGGTTCAAAAATCGCTTGAGTAGTAATTCAGTAATATTTGCGATGGATTCTAACGCAAGATCAGCATCGTGGTTTGATAGAATACCAAATGATCGTGGTCGTCAATTAGATGAATTCTTGACTTGTTGTGGATTGTTTATACAAAATCTACCAAGTTCAGATAGTACTTTCTTCACTGTTAATGGAGAATCAAATATTGACTTGATAATCTGTAACGTAAAGGCAGCTGGTGTCGTGGACGATTGGCGATTAAAAGCAGACTGGGTCTGCTCTGATCATTGTATTTTCTGAAAGGGACATAACAAAACTAGCTCCGTCTTAGGAACAGTTACGACGATTTGCTATCGAAAATGCAAAGTGGAATAGGTTTGACGAATATATTCATATCCGACTTCGGATTCTGGGTATTTGGGCATTCAGTCAGATGTCTGAAGAGAATGCAAGGAGTGTCAGTGCTCTCTCTCTCTCTCTCTCTCTCTCTCTCTCTCTATGAGGCTTCCAGCACATGAAGCAAAAGAACTGTAATAGGATTCCAGTTAAATGGTGGTCTGGTGAGTTAAGGCAACTTCGGAAGCATGTTCATAAAGCGCGGAAAAGGTACCAAAGAAGTAAGTGTAACAATGGGGGGAGGAAGCTAATGTACTTAAAGTAAAGTATCAGAGGATACGGAGTGCATACGTGCGTATGATATCTAAATCAAAATTAACTGCCTGGAGAACAGTGGGCAATGAGAACCCATGGGGAATTGTATATATGCTATGTACTGGCAAGACTAAAATATATAAAGGAGATGCAGCATACTCTATTGGAGGTGTTGACCAGGAAAGTACGAGTTGGAGAGAAAGTATGTCTCCGATTTACCTAATTAGCCTGATTGAACTCTGTGATGCAGTACAACGCATAAGGAACAATAAATGCCCAGGGATGGACCTCATTGAAGGAGAGGTCATTAAACGGGCTCATCGATTGATACTAGGGATCCTTATTGAAGCTTTTAATAGCCGCCTGCGTGACGGGGCCTTTCCATCACCATGGAAGGATGCGCTATTAAAACTGATATTGAAGGGACCATCTAGGCCAAAGAATGATCCACGATCTTATCGACCTATTTCCCTCTTCCCTGGATTAGGAAAGGTGTTTGAAAGGATGCTGGCGAGACGGATTACTGACTATACTGAAAAAAAACTTAGGTTGGTCTGGCAGACAATATGATTTTACTCCAGGTCGTGGAACAGAAGATGCGCTTCGGGCATTGCGAAACAATATATTAGGCTCGAACGGTAAGTATGTCCTTGGAATCTTTATTGACTTTGAGGGAGCTTTTGACCTCATTCAATGGGGCAGCGTTCTTATGATGTTGGGACTTGCAGGCTGTTCAACTAAGATATTTAGGGTGGTAAAGGACTACTTCATGCAGTGTACAGTGACTGTTAAGTCGTCGGTTGATTCTGTTGTACGAGAGGTGACCAGAGGATGCCCACAAGGATCTGTTTTTGGACCACTAATGTGGAACCTAGTTTTGGAGGACTAGTTGCGTAGGGACATCGAGCATACAGAGATGGTGGCATATGCCGATGATCTTGTGTTGCTTATTGAAGGATATACACAGATGCAACTAGAAACCAGGTCACAGCAGGTTTTGTTTGAACTTAATAACTGGTGTAGGTTACATAAACTGACTGTATCAGGAACCAAAACAAGGACAATGGTCTTTAAGGAGCAATTTTCGAGTAGAAGAACCCCGGTTGTTAGAATGAATGAGTCGAGCCTAAAATCGGCAAGGCAATTAAAATATCTAGGCATTATGTTTGACGGATCTTTGACTTTCAACTCACATGTAACTTATCTATCAGAAAATGTGAGGAAATTGGATGATTACTCGAATCACTAGAGTTGGCTGGGGAATAAAAGGTAAGACGCTGAACTTGTTATATGAATGTGTATTTATCCCCATGGTAACGTATAGTGAATTTCTGCTCTCGGCAGGTCCTGGCGCTGGTATTTCTCTTCTCGGCAGCTCCAAGCGCTGCTGGCTTTCCAATAGACTGTGAACAGATGCAGATCTCTTCAATGAAATTTGGACTTTGTTTGAAATTTAATTATGTGTATTTTTCATTCCACCAATTTCGTTAGAACGTGTAAGTGGAAAAGTATTTACTAGAAAGCTCAGTTTCATTCAAAGAGTAATGCTCCTTAGAATGTGCATGGCATGCAGAACTGTGTTGACCACAGCTTTGCAGATTGTGATTGGAAAATTGCCTGTCAATCTGCATTTATTGTATTATGCATTGGCTTACTTCATTCGCCATGGCATTCCCCGTTCTTTTCTGAATATACAGGTGGACATTTTTGCAGATCCCAGGAAGGAAAGGACAAGAATCTAGGATGCTCTGGTAAAAGTCGGGCAAGAGCGTTGGAGTGTTTGTGATAAAGGGCAGATTGCACAAAATTTTTTTCCCATATTTAAGAAATGCAGCCTCAATAAAATTCAAATGGTTTGCACCAAACTTATTATTATTAGCCAAATGGTGCAAGGAGGCCTGAGGCTTATGCTGCACCAGCCAAAAAAAAATTCTGTTACCATGAGTGTGAGAGAGAGAGAGAGAGAGAGAGAGAGAGAGAGAGAGAGAGAGAGAGAGAGAGAGAGAGAGAGAGAGAGAAGGGAATAACCAAGACAGAGAAGAATGATGATATCCAGCAAAAGACCCTGGGTGTGCCAAGCCCATACTCGCCAGATGTGAGCCCCTGGGGTTAATTTACAAGCTATGTATCTTATTAACTGGTCATGGTTCGATTAATGCAAAGTTGCATGATTTAGGAATTAATGAGAGATCTAGTTGCCATTATGATGAAAGAAAATCATGGGAATATATTATGTACAACTGTGAGGAGTACTCCGATCTAGGAATTGAATTGGTATCTCGGGTTAGTAATCTCAATCTTATGGCAGAAGGCTGAGAGACAATTCTAGTTGATAAACAGGAGAACTTCTTGGCTTTCCAAGCCTTTGCAACTGCAATATTTCTTAGACAGAAGACTCTTCTGCATCTGGAAGCCATGGATTTGTAATGCGGTATGGTGTATGCCGAATTACTTAGAATTCTGTGAAATCGTGGAGGCTTGAGTCTACTATATCCACTGCAATTCCAGCTCCTTGTGCTCAATTACCTAAAGTTCTGTGAAATCGTGGAGGCTTGAATCTGCTATATCCACTGCAACTCCAGCTTCTTGTGCTGGAATTTCTGCTCTCGGCAGGTCCTGGCGCTGGTATTTCTCTTCTCGGCAGCTCCAAGCGCTGCTGGCTTTCCAATAGACTGTGAACAGATGCAGATCTTTTCAATGAAATTTGGACTTTGTTTGAAATTAATTATGTGTATCTTTTATTTTTTATGTAATATGATTATTTTTCAATTTGTTCATATCAATCTTTTTTTGGTCATGGCAGATTTTTTCGCTCCCTGTACTTGGGCAAACAGGAGAGGAAGTATATGAAAATGCAACCATTTTCACTTATGACGGGACGTTCATGAAGAGAACAAGCGCCCCATACTTTTGTCACTATGCTGTATATTTAGAGCAACACCTGCTCGCGGGGAGAAGGCGGAAATATTTCTGGTCCCCGCACGTGCAGTGAAAGTCACCCCGTGGTGCGTCAGCCCTCCGCCGGTCGCCTGTTATCTAACAGCCAGAGGTCATTTGTCCGAGCCGAGTGGACAGGCGTCCGGGAGCATTTGTTGACAAAAACAGCAAAGGAACGTGACTCTTGTGTGGAGATGCGAGGGTACATCTTCCAAATGACACTTTTGGGGTAAACAGAATAAGACGTCCACTGGAGGTTTGTGTTTTTTGAAAGTCTTGTGTGAGGAAGTGAACGAACTGATGGGCATCAGGCCTTTGTCCAGTCTGAAGGCACAAACCCTACCAAAATAAAGTTTCCTCCGCACCACCTCCATAAATCCAATATTTTATGTGAGTAGAGCTCCAAAATCGACAGTCCCAAAGTTGTTGTTGAACCGTTGAAATTAACCAGAACAAATACGCAGGGGTAGGCAAAAGAGGAGGGGGAGAGATATATACGAATCTAGGGGAAAAACACGGGGAGTTCGCAGTTCGGAGTTCTGAGTTAGTTTTGTTGGAGCGAAGTCTGAGAGTGGCAGAGAAATTGTGAACGAGAGCAAAAGTGAGAAGGTGTTTGCATCTCTGGAGTAAAGTAGAGAATCCTGTTCGGCGAGAACGCAGACAAATAGGAAGAGCAGATCCAATCACGAAGACAAAAGTAGCAGAAATGCCCCAGGTTGACGATCTCTCCAGAGTTTCGACTTCTGAAGATATGCAGATTGAATCTGGTAAGTCAACTTTCCATGCCTCATTAAACAACTGAACTAGATAGTGTAAAAGGCGATCCTATTTTCCCTTACATAGACTTCTCTCCTCATAATAACTTATCTTGTTAAGAATAGAGAATAAGCGACATTTTTGAACTTAAGGAATACACACCCCATTATAAGTTTAACATTATAATCGTTTTATAATTGTACTGCTACAAACGTCATTAGTGTCTTATATGAACCACTGAGATGTTTTTGCCTCGACGGAATGTACTTGGAGTTGCCCACAACAGACAGCAAGCACACGAAACTACACGAAGAACAACACTACCACTACTATTCAGCTGGTAAATTTTACATTAAGAGGCTAATTATATATTAACGTAAAGAGGAGTAAGCCAAATGTTACATGCCCTATTCTGACAACTATACTTGTTTACTAAGTGTACATCTTATTTGTCTCGTGAAATAAACCATGTTTTGTTTATCAACCTTTGCCTCGTGATTACTCTCTGTTGACACATGATTTCTTGAATGGATTACTGATAAAGAACTATGTTAAGGCGGCGCTTTTGGTTCCAATCAAATAGAACGGAGTCAAAGGTGAAAATCACAGCGCAATCTTTGATGTTGCAGACTGGCTCAACGTCCATCTGAGTTAGTTTTCAGAACACGGGATTTGTCCTAATTAACTGCTAGACGATTACATGAAAGCCAGGTTTCTCCGGATGTAAATATTAGTGTAACTCTTGCAAAGAACATTTAATTCCTAACTGACACATCACACCATAACTGAGAATTTTTGGAACACTAGCAGGCATGTACTCTAACGGAGAAAAAGACCTGCGCAACAAGTATATAAGAGTACTGCTAGATGATGTGTAACTGACAGCAGGGTTGCCACTGGTTGGCTGGGAGTAATAAATATCAATCAAATATCAAACAATCAATAGAACAAAAGCTGACGACGGCATATTATCCGCGTCGGGAATATGCCTTAATTTTTTCCACTGGCTATGAACACAAAAAAAGCAATGACCAGCATAAATTATTTTATTTTTTATTTTATTTATTTATTTATTTTTGTATAATTTTTTTCTTTTCCCTCTTCTATTTCCTTTAGCCATAAAGGCTAGAGAGAATAGAAGGAAGTCTGGGGCAACAGGTTTTTATTTTTTATTATTTTTTTTATTTATCTTGTTTCATTTATCTTTTTATTTTATATTTACAATCATTACTTATTTTTTTTTGTTTCTTTTTATTCTGTTTTTCTTACTTTTATTTATAATTTTTTTATTTTTTAAAATTTATTTTTATTTTATTTTACTTCTTTCTTTTCTTTTTTAATACTGTTTTATTTCATTTTTATTTAATTTATATAATTTTAAAATTTTCTTTTCTACTCTTATCTATAAATTTTTATCTTATTTTATTTTATTAATTTTTTTTCTACTCTTATCTATACATTTTTATCTTATTTTATTTATTAATTTTTCTCTATGCTCGTACCCTAAGTTCAGGTAAATGTGGGTACAGGTTTTGCTGGCACCCTCTGGTTGTGGCCCGCCTCCTCGTAGTGTAGACGTGCACCGGGCACGCTTTCCAGGAGATCGCCTGCCCGGTGGCAAAGAAGCCCGAGACAAATAAACAACAACACATAATATACACAAACATAACACTACACGTTTCTGGCCATTTCACAGAGTTTTGTATCATCACAGAGTAACATGGCGGAGATGAACTTATGTTCCTGGAGCATAAGTTCATCTCCGCTACTAGACATGTATAGTACAGAAGATACTATACATGTCTACATTTAGATGTTGGATTTTCCTCCAGATTAATCTAGTACCGGTTTTTTTCTTGTGATAGTGGACGCGAACAGTATCCATGAATCTTGTTTGACCTTTCTTCTTATTTCCCTTGCTTTAGCATTGAGTTTCTTATAGTTTATAAGAAATGAAGAACTAATGGGATGCTTGCGGAAAACATTCCAAGCTTTATTCTTTTCCTTTTTTGCTCTATTACATTTTTCATTCCACCAGCAGTTTTTGCGCCTGTGTGGATGAGTAGACGACCGAGGAATAGCTTTATCGGCTGCTGCTAGTATTTGTTTTGTGATATGGTCAGTGGCTTCTGTGTGTAGTGTTTATCTAAAGTTCTTAAGGAAAACGTTATCCAGTTTGTCTTTGACTCACATCTGATGAGTATGGGCTTGGCACACCCAGGGTCCTGATCTGGATATCATTCTTCTCTTTCTTGATTCCTCTCTCTCTCAGGTAACTCGAGAATTTTTATTTTTTTATTTTCTTGACTGGTACAGCATAAGCCTCAGGTTTCCTTGCACCATATAGCTAATAATAATAATTTCCACCTTCTACGAATTTTCGGATGGTTACAGATAATTTGAAATTTGCAACTAATTGGGAGATGATCACTATTATGTGAATTTTCCAATACTGCCCAATGTATACTTGGGTACCGAGCGATGGAGCAGATAGATAGATAGATCTATGTCAGAAGTATTTCCTGTGGGAAAATGCACGAGTATGTGCACCTGTGTTCAGCAGAGTTAGATTGTGTGTGTGTGTGTGTGTGTGTGTGTCCAGTAATGTTTCTATCAGCTGCCCACTTTTATCCATATTTAGACTTACCCAAAAAAGGGTGATGTTTCCGTTAAAGTCACCCATCAAACAAATAGGATGTGGTATCTGGGCAACGAGATCAAATTTTCTGAGTATAAATGTTTGATTAGGGGGAAGATAAATAGAAACAAGTGATAAAATTATTCCAAGTTCTATGCGGACAGCAACAACTTCTAAATTAGTTTGCAAGAGGATTTGCCTAGATGGAGTATTAACGAATACTAAAACCGCTACACCTCCATGCACTGCTGTTGCTGCATTCCAGTCACTCTGTACAAAGCATATATATTTTTTTTCATAAAGGATGTAATTTGTGGAGTTAAAAAAAATTTCCTGTAAGCAGTCCTCTATGTTCATTTCTGCCGTAAGTCCGAATTCATGGTGTATTCATTGAAGCAAACTCCTTCTTCTCTCCACCCTTCGGTCGGCAACACCCTCATCCCAATTGTGTCCAGCCATCGTGATCTGGGCGTTGTATTCGACCCAAAACTTCGATTCAACGCCCACATGGATATGCTCCTCACACGTGTTTCAAGACTCAGGTGGAGAGCAAAACAACATCTCCTTCATATCACAGATAAAAAGATAAATGTGAGGTACATAAGAACAGTTATCTTTCCACCTTTACTCTATCCTACTGACATTTCGGCGTCAGCGGCACCGTCAATAAAGAAGCCACTCTTTGCCACAGAATTCTGGCTCCTAAAGTGGGCAAACAGGAAGCACAACCTTCCAGCTCTGATTCGTATCACACAGCTTGCCAGCTCTCTCGGAATTCCACGGCTTCCCACCTTAGTTGACGACCAACACCTCCTAGCAATAGTCAAGATGATAACAGGCATAATGGCAACACCTTCATTCTGGGATACCTGTGGCTGGAGGATCCCCCTGCTGCCCTTAGGGCCAATCCCGGGCTCTACTCGCATTCAGCACGACTCCATCTCTCGGACAGGTTCCTTCCTCAGCAGATGCTCAAAAAAACCCAGGCACTGGACGCCGACCTCAACAAATTCGCTGCTGACCGGACTTACCGGAAAAAAATTATGACGAGTAGGACTAATCAACAATGACTGATGTATACCTTGCATCTGTTCCTGTCTGATTGAGCTGGTGCTCTTATCTCGATATTAAGCCAGCTCAATCAGATTTAACTCTCGTAAGGAGTTCTCTCCTTTGTATTATATGTTTTCTTTGTAAAATTACCTTTTTGTAAATAATTGTTCAATTTTCCCAGAAGTTTGGGAAACTGTAAGCCCCTGCCTTTATGGCCGTGAAGGGTAATAAAGATTATCTCTCTCTCTCTCTCTCTATTAGTTTGGTTCTTAGCAGAAGATTCAGCTTTTCCCACCCTGGTCTCATTTTGGGACGATGCCACTAGTAGAGGGGATGGAAATGGCAGTATTACATGTTTCATCTTTATTGTTTTGCTTCACAGTCGCCTAAGGAACTGAAAACATAGTTCTAACCCATTGAGCAAGCGATTGGTCAGATGGAATTGAGTCGCAACCGACCGACATTTCTTTATAACATTAGCATATGTACGTACTGAAGTATCTTTCACTATTTGTCGTCTAGCTTCTTGATAAGTCACCGTATGTTCGACTTTAAACAGTGTGCTACCACTTTATTAGGTACACCCCTGCTGTGTAAACAAATGGTTTGTTCCACAATGTTGCAAGTCACATGACCACAGTTGTGGATATAAATGCAGCAGAACAATTTTTCTAGTATCAGCTAAGCGTACAAACCGTAGCAAGAATGGGGACAAGGAGTCATATAACGGACTCCGAACGACGCATGGTAGTAAGTGCAAGTCGTGCTGGACAAAGCATCTCTAAAACGCAGTTCTCCTGAACGTTTCACGCACCACAGTTTCAGTTACCCTGAGAGAGAGAGAGAGAGAGAGAGAGAGAGAGAGAGGGGGGGGGAATGATGATATCCAGCTCAGGACCCTGGGTGTGCCAAGACCATTCTCACCAGATGTGAGCTCCTGGATAGGTCAGAGGAGGAGGGCTAGAATTGTGCGAGCAAATAGACAGGCCACAATGTCGTACATCACGTCAGAATACAACCTTGGGGCGCAGAATAAAATATCGCAACAGACAACTAGTTGCACTTTGTCGCGAATGAGCTATAACAACCAACGGCCACATCGCGTACCTTTGTTATCAATGAAGAACAAGAGAGCACGCCTCCTGTGGGCACAGCAACATCAGCACTGGACTACGAGGACTGGAAAACAGTTGCTTGGTCTGTCGAGCCGAAGTTCCAGGTGCATCATGTTAATGGAAGGCTCAGAATTTGGTGAAAACAACATGAATGCATGGACCCGTCATGTCTGACGACTACTATGCAAGGTGGTGGGGACAGTGTTATGGTGTGGGAATGTTTTCTTGGCACACGTTGGGTCCATTGATACCCACAGATTAACGTCTGAATGCCACATCGTACCTAAACAGTGTTGCTGACCAAGGGCATCCATTCATGTTGACAGTTTATCCTCAGTCAGATGGTTACTTTCAGCAGGATAATGTACCGTGGCACAACGCCCAAATCACTATGGAATGGTTCCAAGAACGTGACAATGGCTTTTCTTTGCTGCAGTGGCCCGCTCAGTTCACGGATCTAAATCCTATTGAACATCTTTGGGATGAGCTGGAAAAGGCTGTTCGTTGCAGGCCTACACCTCCATCGAATCTCAGGAACTGCGTGACACACCGATGTCTGCATGGTACTCCGTTCATGCACGTTTTCAGCATCTTAAATCCTTGACTAGACTAATTCAGGCTGTTTTGAAGGTTAAGGAGGCTCAACATGCTACTAGGTAGGTGTACCTAATAAAGTGGCAGAACAGTGTATTTCTGTAGTTTTTCCAAGCTTCCATAAATCGCAGTTTTTCGAATATGCAGGATGATCCCCTTTGCAATTTCGGCAAACTGGAGATGCTACAGTACAATCTTTTTGCGCGTGTTCTTGGGAACCACATTTTGGGCATACATTGTTTCCTCGACACGTTATTATTATTAGCCACATGGTGTAAGGAAGCCTGAGGCTTATTTATGCTGCACTAGCCAAAAAAAAAAAAAGAAAAAAATTCCGCACATCCCTGAGAGAGAGAAGTAGTAGAAGGGAATCAAGAAAGAGAAGAATGATGATATTCAGCTCAGGACACTGGGTTTGCCAAGCCCATACTCACCAGATGAGAGCCCGTGATTGTGCTGGCTGCCGATCGAAGTACACTTCCGGTCTTGTAAGGTCGCTCCTGGTCAACAAAAGCAGATCGTCAGCGAACAGTTTGATCCCACTCTTTGTTTCAAGTCAGTAATTAGTAGTAGTATATGTCGATACTCAGTGGGTTCTTAGCGTATTGATCCATACAGTAGGCATTGTTATTCTCAGGATGCAATTTTAAGTAAAAGGTTTTGAAGTTGGTGGTTTCAATTCCGTGTCTCTCATCGGAAGCATCAGTATTTTGTCAGTTCGTTCAAATGGTTTGTCAATTTCTGGTCAGTTTAGAATATAGCCATATAGTCAGTTCCATGGCGTGCATTTAAAAGTTCCGTGAGCTAACAGTTTCAAGTCCAGGGTTGTAAAGTGGGGTGATGTCATTTTTCAGTTGCCCTTCATTAGATATATTTATTTTGTTGGTCATTTATGTCAAGTCAGTTTGTCCCTTTCCGATCAGTTTAGTCGTATAGTCAATTCCATGGCATTCACCAGTAAGGTCCATGCTAGTGGTCTCTGTGGATGGCAAAACGTTCCTGTGCGTACTTAGTAAAAGCGCTGTACTCTTCTTGAGTCTAGATGATTCCAGATTCTGTGGGAAGTGAGTGATTGTTGTCATTAACCGGCAGCAAAGGTCCTCATAATGGGTACAGTCAAACAATGCGATTCCAGGTCTCATCCCCCCCCCATGGGTCCTCAACGATCCCAAAGTTGGTTAATTTTGCATTGAATGACGTGGCTGGTCAGGAAGTAAATTGTGAATAGTCCGGGATGGAACCAAGTTAGGGGATTTGAATACACCCTGTCAATACTGGGTAGGTAAGAACTTTTTTTGTGATTTCACCTTTTGCTGATGCATTCCATCGATCTTGCCAAGCCTGCTTGTAGATGCCTTTGGAGTCGTTTTCTCTGCCTTCTGATTTATTGTTCGGTTTATGGTGAAATTCAAAAAGGTGCAGGGCAGTGTAATAAGCCATACCGCAGCGGATTATCTCAAGGTCCATAGGGAGGTCTTCAGCAAGGACCTAGAGGGGGTGTGTAATTGTTGTACGGCAGGCATGGTTGATTGTGCCTAGAATCGACCGTTAGATTGTGTCCAATGTTTTTCGGTTTTCTGCTGTTGCAGCTTTATGGAACCAAACAGAAGCGCAAGTTATTGAGGGTAGGAATGAAGTCTTATAATAGTGACAGGGTGCACTTATTGAGGCCCCAATCCCATCTTTTGATTCTGGCAGCCAGTGCAGAATAAATCTTATAATTCTTTGTTATGGGTATAAAATGGTGTTGAAATGATAGATTAGGGTTCAAGATGATGCCAAGATATTTTAGCTGGTTTATCAGTTTGATAGATATATTATCAACTTTTATCTGTGGTGGTCTTTGTAGGTTTAGGGTTCCCTTAAGTAAGATGGAGGATGTCTTGGTTTATGAGATTTTTAAGAAGTGTTTTTGTGCTGTCTTGTAGGATCCTCAATGGCTGGTTTTCCATGGTTTCAAGCTGGGCCCTGTTGTTTGCAGCGTTCGTCAAAATTAAGTCATCAGCAAAAGCCTGGGAGGTGACATCACCAAGATCCATAGCCAGGAATTCATCTAAAATGATGTTCTACAGGAGCATCCTCAGAAGTACCCTGGGGTCAGCCCTGCAAACCAGTTTGTTCAGCATTTTGCAGTGTAACATTTTTCTCTGCAAGAGGTAGAACTTGTTAGGTAATGGTTAACTGGGGTGTGGGCACAACTTAGCCTGGCCAGGGTACTACACTGACAAGTGGTAGAGAGTGAAAAGGACCTGGGGATAATTGTGCAGTTTAGAAGTTTTTTGAACAGTGCAGACGGTCTGCAAGAGTAGCTCATGTCAATGTGTCTTGTCAATGATATACAGGAATTTTTCTAGCAGGGATAAGGTGATTATCCCCTTGTATAAGGTAATGGTCAGGCCTCACCTTGTGAGTACTGTATACAGGTCTGGAGGCTTCATTTTAGGAAGGATATGGAACAAACAGTTGGTCTTACAAAAGTTTACACTTTGCAAATTAGTGTCTGGAGACTAGGCACCTACGAGGATCTGATTAAGTTGTATGGTTTGAGCATGCTGAATGCTGGTGGGATTCTTCCACTTGCTCAGAATAATCAGAATAATGCTGCCGACCAAGATCTATGACTCCTGAAGTAGAGGGGTAAACCAACTGCCTGGCCTCCACACTCACTGATTTAAACCCACTAGATTTCTTCTTGTGGGGCCATTTAAAGTCATTGCTGTATTCAACTCTGGTAGCTGATGTGGAAACTCTCCGCAATCAAATTATGGCAGGTTGTGAGACAATACGAAACATGCCAGGAATTTGGCATAGACTTCGACAGTCCATGAGATGTCAATGTGAGGCCTGTATTCAGGCAGAAGGTGGACATTTTGAACAATTACTATAAGGTGATGTGAACAGTTAAGTGCCATAGACAGACCTTCAAAACTCGGAAACCAAGCATTTCCAGAACTATGTTGATATAAAGTATTTTTATTGTCTACATACGAAGTTATTCCGTGTATTTTTGAGACACTCTATATAATATTGGTGTAAATACACCATAGTTTACCCATATATTTGATCTATACAGGGTGTTTCAGTTAAACGTTTCAGAACTTCTAAGAGGGGTAGGGTACATCCTGACAACTCGAAATCATATAGCAATGTGGGGTCGGAAATGCTTTCCTGAAGCGGTGTTGTACACAGAAGCACCATAAAAAGAAAAGAGACCGTAAGTGAGAAATCGTTTTAATAATACATGAAAAGAAGCAAAAGGTACATGGATTAAAGTAAGTGTTCGAAGTTTCTTCAACCTCGTATTGCTTTCGCACAGTGGTACCTTGGAAAATGTGCTACAAATCCCCTTTTTCCTGCTGAAGTGTTGTTTTCCGATGAGGCATCCTGCACAAGGGAAGGAATTTTCAACACGCATAACGACCATATCTGGGCGGTCGAGAACCCGCATGCAATAGGACGTCGTGCAGCACAGATTAGATTTTCGGTCAATGTATGGGCCGGTATTATGGGAGATCACCTCATCGGACCTTACCTGTTACCGTGTCGTCTAACCGGACTTATCTACTTGATCTTTCTGCAGCAAGTACTGCCACAACTTTTGAGAGATGAACAGATTTCTGCATCGACGCAACAGACAATGTGGTTCCAACACGATGGAGCTCCTGCCCATTATAGCGGAGATGTTCGTAACTACCTGGATGTCACATTTGGTCAACAGTGGATAGGACGTGGTGGTCCCGTGCGTTGGCCTGCTCGGTCACCCGACCTATCATGTCTTGATTTTTATTTCTGGGGTCATATGAAATCGCTAGTTTATGACACCCCTGTTGACAATGCTGAGGAGCTGGTTGCAAGAATCGCAGTAGCTGCCGAAGAAATTCGAAATTCGCCTGGAGTATTCCAGAATGTTCGGATGTCCATGCGTCGGAGATGGTGAGGCGTGCATTGTAGCCCGTGGAAGAAACTTCGAACACTTACTTTAATCCATGTACCGTTTGCTTCTTTTCATGTATTATTAAAACGATTTCTCACTTATGGTCTCTTTTCTTTACGGTGCTTCTGTGTACAACACCGCTTCAGGAAAGCATTTCCGACCCCACATTGCTATATGATTTCGAGTTGTCAGGATGTACCCTACCCCTCTTAGAAGTTCTGAAACGTTTAACTGAAACACCCTGTATATGTAGTGTAAAGGCATTGTTTTAACTGTACCTACACCATTTGGTAATAAATAGACACTGCTTTTCATGGACTAATGTCATTAATGGAGTCCCCCAGGGTTCGGTGTTTTGCCCATTGTTGTATTGGGTATTTATCAATGATATCAATGAAGGTATATCAGACAATGCCCAAGTTTGCAGATGATACAAAGGTTCGCAGGGTTGTTAATGATAGTAAAGACAGAATGCTACTGCAACAGAATCTAGAAAAGTTAGGCAGATGGGCTGAGAAGTGGCAACTGAAATTTAATATTGACAAATGCAAAGTACTGCATATGGGTAGGTAGCAGTAACCCAAGAGAAATGTACCAAGTGTGTGGTACAACACAGGAAAGTGCAGAATGAAGTTCTCTGAGCAGTGCAGACCATGGCAGGTCATGGAGTCTTATCAATGATATATAAGAATTTTGCAAGCGCTGATCTGGCTAGCCGGGTGGGTAAAGTGCCTGCCTGGCAACCCAAAGGTAGCAGGTTCGAATCCCCCTTGGGATTGGATCAAAGTACTGCAAAAAAAACCTTGGGAGGTGCATTATGGCCACAGAAGCCGATGCACCAACTACCAAAAAAAAAAAAAAAAAAAAATTTTGCAAGCTAAGACAAGGAGATGATTATCCCCTTATATAAGGCAATGGTCAGCCCACACCATGAGCCGGGTGGGTAAAGTGCCTGCCCGGCAACCCAAAGGTCACGGGTTCGAATCCCGCCTCGGGCTTGGATCAAAGTACTGCAAAAAAACCTTGGGAGGTGCACATTATGGCCACAGAAGCCGATGCGCCAACAACTACCAAAAAAAAAAATTTTGCAAACCAAGACAAGGAGATTATCCCCTTATATAAGGCAATGGTCAGCCCACACCGTGAGTATTGCATTCAGGTCTGGAGGCCTCATTTTAGGAAATGTAGAGTCGCTAGAATGAGTACAAAGAAGGGCAATAAGATTGGAGAAAGGAAAAAAGAGGTGTTCTTACCAAGAAAGGCTTAAGTTCTGCTTGCTAGGCACCTACGAAGCGATCTGATTGAGATTTATTAAGTTTTGAATAGTTTGAGCAGGCTCAATGTAATCGGATTCGTCGGCTTGCTCAGATTACGAACCTGATGGGCTATAGCTTTAAATTGAGGAAAGACTTGTGGACTAGATGTGCGGAAATTTGCCTTTAGCCAGTGGGTATTTGATTGCTGAAACAGACTTCAATCTGTTGTTGTGGGAATTGATAGCTTAAATAAATTTAAGATGGAACTAGACAAACATTTGGAGTGACGAGATAGGCAAAATGGGAATAGTTTTTTTTTTTTTTTTTTTAAGGCTGATGCAGTATAAGCTTGCTTTCTTACATCATATGCCTCAGCTAGTTCTAAAAGAAGGCTGATTTGGTCAGTTTTGACCGAATTATCAAATTTAGGCAAAATTATGCCTATTTAAGGAAGTTTTTCTTCTATTACCATAACAGTTCCGAATATTTCACTAGACTCTTCATTAAAGAAATATAGGCCAATCAAAACTTGCAATTTAAAGTCATACGAACATAGTAACTTTTTAAGAAGGAAGAGAAGTTTCAAGATTTGAGTGGGGGGGGGGGGAGGACAAAATAATACATGTTAAGTGCCGTGAAGGAAGAAATAAGCATTTTTTTTTTGTCCACCTTACATTGATTATCCAACTTACTTTCATCCAATTTTGATAAACAAATGTTAACAAGATTTATCCTGCAAATGTAACCTCAATTCACAAAGGAGGATCACAGGGCGACAAGTATTTACAGACCTGTTAGGTTAACTTCTGTTCCAGGATCATCTAGAAAAGACTTCAGTTATAGTTTGGACACATCATGATTTTGTTAAGGGGTAGTCTTGTCTGACCAATTTGATTGGATACGATGTGTGGTCCTTTATGTGATTGGATCCTTTATATTATCATAAAGGAACTGGATGCAGGGAATAACTTTGATATCATATATTTGGATCTTAGAAAGACTTTTGATACTGTTGCACATGGAAGACTCTGCACAAATTGGAGCAGTGTGGCATTGGAGGCAAATTGCTGCTATGGATAAAGGGATGGTTGAGTAGGAGAAGACAGAGTGGTAATCAATGAACACTGCTCTTCGTGGACTAATGTTATTAGTGGAGTCCCTCAGAGTTCAGTGTTAAGTCCATTGTTGTTTTCTGTTTTTATTAATGATATTGATGATAGTATATCAGGCTTAATGTCCAAGTTTGCAGATGATATGAAGGTCGGCCGGGTTGTTAATGACACCAATGGCAGTATGCTGCTGAAACAGGAGCTAGAAAAGTTGAGGTGGCAACTGAAATTTAACATTGACAAATGTAAAGTACTGCATATGGGAAGCAGTAACCCAAGAGTAACGTATCAACTGTGTGGTACTACACTGACAGTGGTGGAGAATGAAAAGGACCTGGGGGTAATTGTGCAGGCAGATATGAAGTTTTCTGAGCAGTGCAGATGGTCTGTAAGAGTAGCTCATGGTGTCTTGTCAATGATATACAGGAATTTTTCTAGCAGGGATAAAGGAGGTGATTATCCACTTGTATAAGGCAATGGTTAGGCCATACCTTTAGTACTATATACAGGTCTGGAGGCCTCATTTTAGGAAGTATGTAGAGCTGCTGGGGTGAGTGCAGAGAGGAACAACAAGATTAGTGAATGGAACAAAGGGCTGTTCTTACGAAGAAAGGCTTAAATTTTGTAAATTACACTGTCTCGAGACTAGGCACCTGCAAGGTGATTTGAATGAGGTGTATAAAGCCTTGAATGGTTTGAGCATGCTCAATGATGATGGGATTCTTCCTTTTTTTTTTTTTTTTATGAGAACCCCAAAGACGAGAGGTATTAGAACCTATAGTACTTAGTACCGTGCTTGGGTTGGAGGTTGAGAAGACGAAAGAAGATATTTGTTGATATTGGACTTGAACTTCTGTAGATTGTAATTTTCAGGAAATACGTATGAAGGAAGGTTGTTCCAGAAAACGGCAGTTGAATGAATAAATGAGGAAGATGAAAAGTTGGTTCTGTGGGTTTGAAGTAGGACAGTAAATGGATGTTGGCTGGTGGCGGCACGTGTTCGGACTGTTTTGAAAGAGAGAGCGGGAATTATAGAAGCCAATTCAGAAGAACAGTGCCCAGGGAAGTATCTGTAGAAGAGGCATGCAGCAGAAACAGTGCGTCTATGAGAAAGCGAGTGGAGAGACTCTGTTAGAGATGAATCATTAATTAACCTAACTGCCCTCTTCTGAATGGAATCAAGAAGCCTGAGAGAGGTTTTGGGGGCACCACCTCAGATGTGGGAACAATAATCCATGGCAGGGCGGATTTGCGATTTATACAGAGTGAGCAGCTGTTTAGGAGAAAAGTAATGCCGAGAGCGAAAGAGAAAACCAAGTTTTTTAGATGCAGAGGAAGCAATATTTGTAATGTGCTTGTGCCAAGAGAGATTAGAAGTCAGGGTAATCCCCAAAAGAGATATTTCTTGCTCAGAATAATCTCCTGAGAGGGCATAAATTCAAATTGAGGAAAGACAGCTGTGCAGAAGTTTGCCTTTAGCCAGCGTGTGGTTGATTACTGCAACAAACTTCTATCTGTTGTTGTAGAAATTGGTAGTTTAAATACATTGAAGGCAGAACTAGACAAACATTTGGATCGAGTGGATGGGTGAAATTAGATTTATTATTTTTTTTTTTTTTTGGCTGATGCTACATAAGCTTGCTTTCTTGCATCACATGCCTTTACTTTAATGGTAATATACTCAATACACCTTGAGTACTGTATCTGGAGGCCTCATGTTAAGAAGGATGTAGAGTTATTGGAACAAAGGGTTGCTCTTACAAAGAAAGGCTTCAATTTTGCAAATTACAGTGTGTCTGGAGACTAGGCACCTGCGGGGTGATCTGATTGAGGTGTATAAAACCTTGAATAGTTTGAGCATGCTCAATGCTGATGGGATTCTTCCCCTTGCTCAGAATAATCACCTGAGAGGGCATAAATTCAAATTGAGGAAAGACAGATGTAAGATAGATGTGTGAAAGTTGATAGCCTTAATAAATTTAAGGCTGAGCTGAACAGATATTTGGAATGAATGGAGGGGTGAAATGGGAGCAGTTTTTTTTTTTTTGGCTAATGCTGCATAAGCTTGCTTTCTTGCATCATATGCCTCTCCTAATGCTAATAAGCATTATGCGGAGGCATATGATGCAAGAAAGGACGCTTACACAGGAACAGCTAAAAAAAAAAGAAAAAAACCAACACTTCTGCCCACCCTGGGAATTAAAAATCCCCATTATAAGACAACCTGATTTACTGGCATACTGTATTTTTCTGTACAGTTGTTCATTGTACTCATCAGGGTCATTAGGCCTATAACACACTCCCACTCTCAATTTTGCTTTCCCAGTGCTTATGTCACACCAACCTGACTCAATATTGTCCACCCATGTCATCAATTGGATGCTGTAACTTAGATTTTGTGCATTTCTTAATTAACAGCATAAACCTTCCTCCCTTCCTATCCTTTCTGTATTGTACTCCCGAAATTCCAACTCTGCACTCCCTATATCTCTGTGACAATCACATCTCTGATATCCAAAAACATCTGCCTTTGATGTTTTGACCAGCATCTGAAATTCAAATTTAATTACTAAATTCCTATCATTGGTGCACATTGCAAGAATACATGCACCTGTTCTTATTCTTAGTTACCGTAACACAGCCACAATGACTCCGAGCAGTCCTTGAAATTCCCAGCACTTCGTTTTCCAGGCTGCTGCTCATTCCATTAGAAGCAGTGCAAGAATCACTTTCACCTCTTCCAGTGGCTACTGTTAATCTATCAGTCTTTGTATCCCCTCAAGCAAGCAGTTTTCCCATCTGCTGATGTTATCAAGGCAGTCACTCGGTCTCAATAGCATCAGGAAATATTCTTGCACTCTTTGTATTTTAAGTGTATCCCTTCCTTTAGAAGCAGTCTCTCCTGTTAACAGACACAGAACACGCTGAGAAAAATTCTAACCCACGAGCCTTGCACAGCCTCTCCAGGACTGGGTTGATCGACAAGGCTCTTATCATATATTTCCTCATATTGTGTCCTGGCAGAATTGCAGACACTTTCAAATTCAACCCTAACTCATGACCTTTTATATCAACATTGACTTGTACTTGTTAAGTAATTCTGCAGTTCTCCTACAAGCCTGAAACCGAAGTATACGATATCAAAATTATTTTTTATGCCCAGTTCCTTCATCTTACCCCACAGTATCCAATTGAATTGGTCATACAAGAATTCCCCTTAACAAACCCATGCTGTGTCTGTATTATTACTGCAGTCTTGTCTAAATGATCCTGCAATGCTTCTGTAACCAATGACTCAATTATTTTCCCCAGAACAGAAGTTAAACTAACAAGTCTGTAATTACTCGTGTCACCCTTTATAAATTGTAGATACATTTGCACATCTCCAATCCGAGGGGATCTCCCCCGAGTCCAAGGATGCTCTCGTAATTATGGCTGAGGGTTTGCTTACTTCCTTGGATTTATTGACTGAATAGATCCAAATATATGAGTGTAGCATTACTATTAGCCTCATGTCTTTGAAAACTGTGCTATCCAGAATATGTCAGGAAGAAATATCCTTAGCAATGTGAATTCCTTCAAGTTGTTTAGAAACAACTTGATGCTGAAGTTGTCTAAAATCTTGAGCTGTGTTTCACATATTATACATATGAAATTACACAATACTGTTACACAACTGTAGCTTTATTCCCTTTTGTGAAAATTGATATATACATCCAATACAGGATTGAATACAAAATAAAAATTATATCAAGATATTTCTGAACATATGAGAGAAACTATGCACCTGGCATTTTTACTAATGGCAAATTATTCTCTTTTAACTTGATAACAATAAATGAAAATCAATGTTAAAAAATAAATAAATATATATATATCTATATTATTCAAAAAAATACTTGTACAAAGCATTTGCTAAAAATAACAAGAATTGACAGTATTAAAGAGAAATGATATTTTTGTAATTCTGAAAATAAAAAACACTTTTGTTGAAAAAAATTGTAATACTTCACTGATCTTATACTTGCTTGAGTATATTCTTAAGAGAAAATAATGAAAAGATCATTAGGAATCACTGTTGCATATAGGTATATTTTATATTAACAATGAAGCAGAAAGCTTTTAAATTTTGCAAACATATTTTAACAAAAAATATTTTAATAAAAAAAAAAGCCTATCCAATTAGACTAATTTGCAACACTGAAAAGCAGATAATTAGCCTTTATTTATAGGACACTAGAAATGAACATAAGGAGCAGAAATTCTGGGATTAGAATTTAGAGCATTTAGCATCAGACAATTTATAGATTAGCAAACCTGTCTTTACAGAATTTTTTAAACTAAATAATAATGCAGTGTTATTAAGGCCTCTGGACATTTTGAGTAGGACAGAAGAAGAGCAAAACATTAGATTACCTATGGGCACAAATTATGAAATATAACTATTCAAAATACAAGATGAATAACTGGTATTTTCATTTAATATACCAGTCCAGCTGTATCTACTTGTGAATTATGTACATATATAGTTCCCTAGTTGTAATTGTACCAACTACTAATGATAATGCATATTAAACATTGTTTATTAAACTTGGTCCCCATTATTACTGAGAAACTTAGAAACTATCTAAAATATTCACAGTAAGTTATACTTAGTATGATTAAATGCATTTTTAAATTGTAACTAAATTATTAACTTTTAAAATTTTCAAAATTCACAAACACTGAAAATTAAGGACAAACACATTTAAGCATTATGTTATTCACATTCCAAAGTCACTCAAAAGATATAAAAAGATAATGAACTGCACTAACAGCAATGAATTCTGATTGTGAAATGCTAGCCTTCTTTCAAAATAGAAATAGGGATTATACTGAAATACAAGATTAAGGGATAGAAATTCTCTATTCTAATATAAAATTACATAAATTATAAACATTACAAGTTTATTTTCTGAAAATGAGTAAGTGAGATTATAACATGTTTAATATGTATATAAAAGAATATATATAAACTATCTTAATGATCACAGACATTGAGCAAATTTTCTTGGAAATCTTGGGGGGGAAAAAAAAAACCCTGCATAAAGAAGCATCATGAAGCAGAAGTTTGAAAAGATTTTCACACTTTTGAGAAACAGATCCATGTTTTTAAATCATAAAATAATTCTCAATATCCAAATTTATAAGCAGAAATTTAAGCTGAAGAATTTAAATTTTTTCAATTTTTTAAAAACAATATCACAATTTTAAAAAATATATCACCTTATACCATATTCTAAATGAATGGTAGTGAAATATTAAAGAATTTTCTTTTCATTATTTGTAAATATCATAAAGAAGGTGTTTGAATATAAATAGTTTTACTAAAGAAAAAAACATGCAGCAAATTACAGTCACATGCTAGAAAGAGAGGAAGAAATCTCAATTTACTGAAATTAAATAAATTTAACAGTATTTAGAGATAGCATTAGACATCGCAGAGAAGCCTCTAATATTAATCTGCCTCATAATAATATGAGAGGAATCTCTCTAATGCACAGAAGGACACTTAGTGTACTTTTTTACATTCATTTTTCAAAATCTACTATATAAAACTGCAAAATTAGCATATCTGAATCAGTAACAATCTCTAACAATCAGTAACAATCTCTAAAGATGGTGCAACATTAGACCTATCATTAAAATTAAAAAAAAGTGTGAATTTTTTAATGCCATGTATAATTAGAATTTAAATAAGTCAAAAATTATCAATGGCAGTTTTAAGAATGATAATTTTGTGTAAATGTTTCATAATTATTATAACTCAAATATTTTAGAATAATACAATATTTTTTGAGTTAGCCATCCAATAATTAAAATTGAAAAAAAAAAAAAATAAAAAATAATTAGTGCACAGTTTCCAATTTAAATTTATTGCACCAAAAACAATTTAACAAAATAAAATCTGTCTAAGAAAGTAAAAAAAAATCAAATTATTTTATTTCTGATTCTTATTTGAAAGGTGTCAAAAAATAACAGAACCCAAACAGAATTATTATATTGATCTTTGGAATAAAAAAGTAACACAGATAAAACTCAACAACAATAAAATGATGACTCAAAATGGGGAAAAAAAAACCCAATATGAATAACATGAATTGAAATAATGAGATTGTGATTTTATTTCATAATAAACTATAGAATTTATGACTAGAAACAACTAATTCATTCACATACTAAACACTATGCATTTAAATTTTATTCTCCAATGTTTTTGAAGGAAAAGCAACTCACTTGCTTTTCTGGAAGTCTTATAAATATTTGTTTATTATTTTACGAAACAAAAAGGAGAATTCTTACTAAACGTTGAAGCTAAATAATCTAAAGGATTCAGTATATATATTTTAAAAGAAATGTACAAAGTAAATACCTAAACTTATGTTTAGGTATTTACTTTGTACATTTGCACATTTACTTTGTACATTTGTACTGTTGCAAAATGAATTCAATCAATGAAAAAAAACAATACTTCTGATGGACTTAATATATAAAATAAAGAAGACAAATAAGAAAAATACCAGCTGAAGAGGGCAGAGGAAGGATTAAATAGCTGTCTTTTCCTTAAATTATGGAAAAAAATCTATGAAAAAAAAAAAGTACTCTTATTAAAAGATTCAAAATTTGGAAAATTCCATCATAAGTGTTTTTCATGTGAAGAACCTCATGAAAGGTTCAGACATTATCTGCATCCAAATTTTTAATTAAAAATTGGTTGGGTCTGGAAATGAACAAACCAACAAAATAATCACTATTATTTAAATAGTATTACTTTCCGTAAAGGCACCACTTTAATTGGCAAAAAGGTTACCAATTTGAAGAGAAGTTACATAATAAAATGCTAATCAATGACACTTCAAATATAAGCCTGTTATAAAAATGATTGCTTGCTTCAGTGAGGCTATCTATGATAAACCAAGAAGTAGAATGTAATACATGCTGGCTTTTAAATCACAGTTAATATTCACATTATTTTAATGTATTTCAAAGGTCCAGTGGAGGGGCATATGAGAATCCCTGAAAGGCATTATCAGCATCTTGTACACTTGCACTCATTCCCCGAGCTCTTCCAACAGATGCTACAAAAAATTGAATGTGCATTTAGTTACAGATGGCGATCTAAAATGCAAAAATCTGAATAAAAGTATAGTACTGGAACACTTAAACATATGATAATAAAAATGCCAAATCTCATATTATGCTAATTTGTGCTATAAATTAAAACGAAAAGAGTTAATATTTGTAGCAAGTGTGGCATACCTTGGTCACCTGCATGGTCTCCAAAGTGAATTTTAAACACCTGATAATATTGGATAACAAATTTGAATTTCTCATACGATACAAGGACTGTTCACAATAAAGAATAATCATTTTTCATGAGCTGTAAAATTTAAGACCAAACCATGCTGCATTACATGGCAACTGTGCGGCTGAATAATGCGCATGGTGTGGCCTTGGTGGTCAGTCGGTTTATGCCTGTTCAGTTTAGCTTATGTAACAGAAATAGACTGACCATTATGCCCCATCTCAACAGAGGACCACAAGGCCAATAATGGTCAGGGAATCGCTAGACAAATTGATCGAAAGATCAGTCCACCATCCGATCCCCAGATCGAACCGCCAATGCAGAGGATAGCGGTGGTCCTGATGCAGCGAAAATTAAAAAGTCCTCTGCATTGGTGCCTGTGCTGCCATCCATAGTTCACGTTTTGCCTATATAATCTGGTTAAGATTACTTTTGTCAGTGGTGTGGCTTTGCATTGAGTGCTTGTATCTGTCCTTTTTTTAATTTTCGTTGCATCAGGGCCACCGCTATTCAAGTCCTCTGCATTGGTGGTTCGATCTGGGGATCAGATGGTGGACTGATCTTTCGATCGATTTGCCTTTGCAGTGATTTGTCTAGCGATCGAAATGCAGCGATTCCCTGATCATTATTGGCCTTGTGGTCCTCTGTTGAGATGGGGCATAATGGTCAGTCTATTTCTGTTTTATTGTAGTTGTTCACATATCTGCTCGTGATATTTAACATAAATTTGGACCTGGTGCCCGTCAGAGGGGGCACCGTTAAATTTCATTTAATTGGCTATTCAAAATTTAATTGATTATATTTTATTATCGCTGTATTTAGACTTTCTAAATTATTTTCGAGAGTTTTGGCTGCAATAATTTTATTCTCTTCCCTCCCTGTTTGGTTTCATTGTTACGTATAATTTCACAATTTTCACTCTTCTGTCTTGCCATGCTGCTGGCAATTTATTTATTTATTTTTTATATTTTTTATTATTTTTTTAATAATTATTATTCTCACTTAAGTTTATATATATATATATATATGCGTTATGTGATTGTATTGGCTGTTTTTCATTCTAATATTTTATACAACCTAATGTTTATTGTCTAGGTTATAATGTACAAATGTATATAGGCATCCCCTAGCTGAAGACTGTTCAGGGAGGAAGCATATGCAATAAATTGAGTTAATAATATTCTCCATGACAATTTGCATATCACACTTGTTTGTGCATGCTGGGTTCTAAGCCTACTCACATATTAGCAACAGTAAGTTCACATTGAGGCTTTCAAGAGCTGCAATGGATGGTTACTGAAGATGGTGAGGTTCTACAAAAGTGATAATGGTGAAAGAGACATGGCCTCATTTCAAATCAGAAAGTAAGCACAAATTGTCAACACCAAAAAAAAACAAAAGTTGTGTTTTGCAGGAAAGGTTACGGTCATCTCTTTTTTTGACATTCAAGGGATGGCTTACCATCAAGTTGTGTGCCACTGTTATGGGACCTTACTACAGAACTGTACTGTACACTTTGTGAGATCACATTCTTTGCAAATGATCACAATTGCACATAGGTTGGTGGATGCTGCATCATGACAATACAAGGCCTCACATTGCTCATAATGTCATTGAGTACTTAGTCAGCATTAATGCAAATATGTTCCTCATCTGGCCTACAGCCCTGACTTTGCATCTTGCAATTTTTTTTGGCAAAGGTAAAGAAAGTCAACACGAGAACCACGGGAAACCTTTAGCGGTCAAACATGTTTCCAGGTACCGCAGCTTCCCCCTGCATTCTCGATCAACAGATGGTGCATGTTATCGGTAATGGCAGTAGAAGTCGATAATGATGTATTGATTAGTTTTTTTCTCATTATTAAAAGCAGATTATTGGAGTTCATGAGTGTAAAGCCTTCGCAGCTGAAATTTACTTATGGGTACACCCTCCAGACTGCCTGTGTTAGGGTGTTTATTCCCCCTTCCTATGTTTTAACCCAATAGGAAAATGACTTCTACTGCAACTACTGATAACACGCACCATCTGTAGAAGTTGTTTTTGTATCGAGTTAAAACAGTGGGTGGGGGGATAAACAATAAGTTCAGATTGTGTTGATCTAGGACTAATTCAATAATCTTCCCTCTGTAATCCATGTGGGGAGATCCTAATAATAGATGGTGTGTGTTAAAACTAGTCAATTAACAGAAAGGGGGTAGTATTTGTGCTATGAGTTCAAGAACTTGAGTACTACTACTGACATAATTCAGTGAAGGTATACTAATAAAATATTAGAGTAATTCCAAGGATGACAGCAATCACTTTTAGAGAGGTTTGTATTGGAATGTATTTTTATGAGATTCTTGTGTGTATCAAGAGTGCCATCCCTCTGTGTGCAGAGAATGTTGGATTTCTGCTTTTTTGGTATATATTTTGTAATTTTTGATCTTGGAAGCAACCTGCGGGCTTAAGTTTGTTTCTAGCATGCAAATCACTATGGGATTGTATAGGGAAATCAGATCTCAAATATTATAGGTATCACTAATAAACCTCTGCAAATTCCACTAAAGGATGTACTACATTACTTGGTTTTCATATAAGAAGAGAGTTCTGTCTGTTTTTTTTTTTTTTTTTATTAGTTGCTCACTTGTAACAGTCAAATTTAGTCCTTTCTTTTCTAGAAAAAAAGAGGGATTTCTAGAATCTTTCTTACTTGTATCTGTATTAAGGTACAACAACGAATAAGACATCCCACCTCCACATGGTGGAGGTGGGATGTCTTCAGCATGCAGATCAAGTACTATTTCAACTTCAATGACATTCTTGTCTGTATTCATACTACTTGTATGGTGTTTCACACCAATGGTATCTGAGTTGTGTGGGTTTTTATTGAAGTATTGTTTACTTTACTATCAGATGTGACTTAGATGAATGTTGGTTTATGAGTACTGATTGAGCAAATTCTGCAATAAACCTGGTAGGATTGACACATCTGTTTAAGTTGTGACTGAGTTTGGGTGATAGCAGTAGTATTGGTAAAGGTATATCATGCAAGAAAGCAAGCTTATACAGCATCAGGGAAAAAAAAAAAAAAACCCAAAAAACTTCATTTCACCCATTCATGCGCTCCAAAAGTTTTTTGTCCAGTTCTATCTTAAATTTCTTTAGGCTATCAAATTCCACAACACAAGATGGAAGTTTGTTCCAGAAATCAATTATCTGCTGACTAAAAAGGCAGAAGATAAAAGCAAATTTCTGGACATTTATTCTACAATGTCTTTCCTCAATCTGAGTTTATGCCAACATTAGGTTCTTAATCTGAGCAAGAGGAAGAATCCCTTCAGCATTTAGCTGACTCAAACCAGTCAAGGTTTGAGTTGGCTAAATGCTCCTTTCTTGATAAGAGCACCTGTTTGTTCCCCCTCACCAATCCCTTTGCCCATCTCTGTACTCGTAGAAACTCTACATCCTTCCTAAAACAACGATCTCCAGACCTGTATGCAGTACTCAAGGTGTGGTCTGACCATTGCCTTATACAAGGGGATAATCACCTCCTTATACCCGCAGGGAAAAAAAAAAAAAATTCCAGTATATCATTTACAGACCCAATGACCTCTGGCAGCCTGTTTGCCTGCACTACTCAGAAAACTTCACATCTGACTGCACAATTACCCCCAGGTCTTTTTAATTCTCCACTATCCTGAGTGTAGCACCACACAGTTGGTACATTTCTCTACGGTTACTGTTACCCATATGCAGTAATTTGCATTTGACAATGTTAAACTTCAGTTGCCACTTTTCAGCTCACCTGCCCAACTTTTCTAGATCCTGTTGCAGTAGCATACTGTCCTTACTGTCATTAACAACCCTGCCAGCCATTTCATCTGCAAACTTGGGCATTAAGCTTGATATACCCTCATTAATATCATTGATAAATACAGAAAACAACAATTGCCCAAACATCAAACTTTGAGGGACTCCACTAATAACATTAGTCCATGAAGAGCAGTGTCCACTGTTTACTACTGCCTGTCTTCTCCCACTCAACCATTGCTTTATCCACAGCAGCAACGTGCCCTTAATGCCAAATTTCTCCAATTTGTATAGCAGTCTTTTATACGAAACAGTATCAAAAGCTTTCATGAAATCAAGTATATGATAACAAAACTTATTTATTTTTTGCATCCAGTTCCTTTGCGACCACATTGTAGTATCCAATCTAATTGGTCAGACAATTTCCACTTAACAAACCCATGCTGTCTGAACTATAACTGCAGTCTTGTCTAAATGATCCTGCAATGCTTCTTTAACCAGTGGCTCCATTATTTTCCCAAGAACGGAAGTTAAACCAACAGGTCTGTAATTATTCGTGTCACCTTTTCATCACCATTTTGTGAATTGTGGATACATTTACACATCTCCAGTCTGTGGAAATGTAAAACCTGCAATACCCTGGTAATGCATACAGTGTGTGTGTGGAAAGATCCCTGTCACATATGAAAGACTGCAAAAGTAGTTATAAATTGACCATATGCACATGTTCAGCTGATCGCTATCACTATTGCAAGCATCTATTGTGTCAGAGAATTGATTTTGAAAAACAGATTTGTTATAGTGTGTGATTTTACATCCAAATTCAGTACAGACACTTGGAAGTATGGAAACTATCTCTGGCCAAAAAAAAGTATGTGCACTATAGGTGTTAAAGATATTAAGATTCAGTGGGAAGGCAAAATGCACTGCTTTGTCTTTAAAGCATTTGCAATGGAGTGATATACATTTCTGCAGTGAATACTGATTGTGAAATACATGGACATAACATTTCGCTCACGAGTTAAAGCAGTCGAGCTTGGCATGGCACCATAAAGACTTCCTATTATTCAAAATATTCAGGATATACCCACCACCACCACCTGGAAAAGTCATGGCCAATACCTTTTAGAATGCACAAGAGAACAAGCTACACTGATTTTCTGCCATGAGTTTGACAATTAATGCACAATATTCACAGTAGGTAATTTACAAAAAAGGCCCAAAAATTGTCAAAACATACCATCCTATGACAAGAAAATGAGAACTGTATATTGCAACTTGGATGACAAAGACAGCTGGCAACCTTGGGCTGGGAATTCATGAACCATCCTTCTTACAATTGCGAACTATAGACCAGTGTCATAGATTAAGACTACTGACTCCAAGGAAGTCATTTTACCATCCAGAAATGAATAATGGGACATTTTCACAATAGTGGAGTTATGGCAAAAAAGTGAATCAAATATTGTTGGCACCTTCTAGCATAGTGGGAAGGGGCCGTATTTTCTTGTTTGCATTTTCCAAGAGTCCACTGACGACATTAAGTCAAGACTCCCTTGTATGCATAATACTAAATTTACAGGCAATCCTAATACTTTTTACACAATCTTTGTATAATGATATTCATTACTTACCTGGCACAGGCTCTCTAATGAACTCTGGATCAATATTCTTCAAATCTGCAGAGCCACTCTAAAAGTTATATGAGGAAATTAAACATTGTAAATTTAAAGTGATTAGAAAAACGCATTCAATTTCTTATGTTTTATTAAAAGATATATCTATATTAATGTTATGGATAACCCTTTAGTACTGAGGTTGAAATGGCAATCAAAAGTTAATAAACCTAAAAAATGCTGGAATTTACTTGACAATTTGCTTCTGTATTAATGGACGACGTTAATTAAGAGGTTGGATATTAGAAACTAGTTAAAATTAAATTTCACAGAGAAAAGTATGCCTTTCTCAATGCTCGTCATATGGTTTCACTAAATAAACTCACTGTTGAAACAAGAGTCTGAACAGGGAAGTTTCGAATCATCATCAGTTGGTTCATAATGGTAAGGAAGGAAGGAGAGCATTAGCATTAGCATTAGTACAGGCATTTGATGCAAGAAAGCAAGCTTATGCAGCATCAGCCAAAAAAAAAAAAAAAAAAAAAAACCCCCACTTCCACTTCACCCCTCTGTTCGTTCAAAATACCTGTCCAGCTGAGCCTTAAACTTATTTAGGCTATCAACCTCCACCACAAGGGATGGGAGTCTGTTCCACCAACCAACCACCTGCTGGCTAAAGGCAAATTTCCGCACGTCTATCCTACATCTGTCTTTCCTCAATTTGAATTTATGCCCTCTCAGGTGATTTTTCTGAGCTAGAGGAAGAATCCCATCAGCATTGAGCATGCTTAAACCATTCAAGGCTTTATACACCTCTATCAGATCACCTCGCTGGTGCCTAGTCTCCAGACACTGTAATTTGCAAAACTTAAAAGCCTTTCTTCGTAAGAGCACCCCTTTGTTCCATTCACTAATCTTGTTGCCCTTCTCTGTACTCGTTCCAGCAGCTCTACATCCTTCTTGAAATGAGGCCTCCAGACCTGTATACAGTACTCTAGGTGTGGCCTGACCATTGCCTTATACAATGGAATAATCACCTCCTTATCCCTGCTGGAAAAATTCCTGTATATCATTGACAATACTCCATGAGCTACTCTTGCAGCCCGTCTGCACTGCTCAGAGAACTTCATATCTGCCTGCACAACCACCCCCAAGTCCCTTTCATTCTCTACCACTGTCAGTGTAGCACCACAGAGTTGATACGTTGCTCTGGGGTTGCTGTTTCCCATGTGTAGTACTTTACATTTGTCAATGTTAAACTTCATTTGCCACCTCTCAGCCCATCTGCTCAACCTTTCCAGATCCTGTTGCAGCAGCATAATGTCAGTAGTGTCCTTGACAACCCTGCCAACCTTAGAGAGTTTGTGTTTTTAGTTCCTATGGTGCAATCCGATTATGTGTATTGGAAATTTTATGTTATTCAAAGTCCATACTGTCAAAAATGTTGTGGGGAGTTTGGCATTAAGAACTAAAAACTGTATTAATGTCAAACACCCCACATTTTCGACAGTATGGAATTTGAATAACACGAAATTTCCAAAGCACATGATTGAATTGCACCACGGGAATTAGAAACACATAAAACTCTCTTTCCTCCTTACCATTATGAACTAATTGATGATGATTTGAAAGTTACCCATTTGGACTCTTGGGTCAACAGTGATTTTATATGATGACGACATTGAGTAAGGTGCACTTTTCTCTATGCAATTTAATTTTAACTAATTTTTAATGTCCAACCTCTTTAATTAACCTCATCCATTAATACATAAGCAGTTAGGAGACAAGTTCTGGCATTTTAGGTTTCCGATCTTTTTATTGTCAAAATATATCTATTATAAAAAACCAGAATCCCCATTCAACTTGTATGTAAACAGCAAAGCATGGATAACTTATGAAAAAACTAGTTGTGAAAAAAAAAAAAAAAAAAATAAATAAATAAATAACAATCTCATATAGTTGGTGAAATTCATTATGCACTTGATTAAAAAAAAAAATATCATTATTGTGTATAAAATTATACCATTAAGATATCTTAGGCAAAAAAAATTTCATAAAAGGTGCTGTTGGATGCAAGCTTGTTGTTATTTGGTTTTTAGGAGCATTAGCAACTAAGGCCATATTGCTCTGGGGATACGCGGTGGTCATTCCCTGACCTTTCCGCATCCTCCGTATTTGGTGGTGACAGGCTTGAACCCCAGTCTAATCAAGAAGCGTGTGTTACGCACTGCTGCTCCTTTCCACCTGGCTACGTTGGATGCAAGCAAGTTTCTTTAGGTTCCTAACTAAAATTATAATATGAATACTCTTATAAATGTATTCATTTACTTTGCAAGCTAATTATATTCATGCTGTAAATTTTAGTGGATTTATCGCTTTTGATTTTCTTAAAAAATAGAATTTTTCCATTTTTTTGCTGCTAATAGAAGCAGGTTAACTTCTACAATAACAAGACAGCTTCTTGCCAATTAAGCACAAATTAATTAAATATACTAATATTACAATTTTTTCACTTTACTTAATATACCTCACTAAGTAAACTTAACTCACTCAACTTTTTGTAATAGTTTACTTATATCTTCCAGTATTGTAATGCAACATGTATTTCATAGGGCTTCTCTGATTTAACACCCCCCCCCCCCGGCAACATAATATGCAGTCAATATTTTTGTAATGCATCTATATTCTCCTTGGTTTTAACAAAACTGAAATATTACATGCATTTTTTAGGAATTTTTGTAAAGACTAAAAAAGGGTTTAGGGCTGAAAGCTTCAGACTAAGGGGAAATTTACAAGATGAACAAGTTAGTGCAAAGCATCATTTTAGTTCATAGTAAATCACAGAATTAGGTGAAATGGAATTGTTTTTGTTATGATGCTTTGGACTAACGTCTACAATTTCTGTAATTAATATTATTAAGATGTAGGTAATAATTCATTATACTGTATATATATATTTAGTAAACTGATAAAAATGAGCCTACCAAAAAAGCAACCATCTGAATATGCACGTTACTTAAACCATGAATATTTCTTTTCTGCATATCATCCATTCTTCCAATGAGCAAACAGCCCACAAATAACACCCAACAACACTTCAGCTATAGTATAATCCAGGAGATATTGCTGGTGGGCTGAATAAATATTTTTTTCAACCTTAAATAGTAGAAAGTTCCTTTTGGGGATGGGGATACTATGTTAATATACCTAAATATTATAGTACAAGTAATATTGATATTACAGAAGGATGTCTAATAGAAAAACTACTGAATTTGAAAGTAAGCAAGACCCCATGTACTGATGAAATTTAACCAGTCAACATTAAAAGAGGATGTGAATCAGTGTGACAAACCTTTATGGTTAATTATGTTTGTTTGTTATTTGGTTTTTAGGAGCATTAGCAACTAAGGCCATATTGCTCCAGGATATACGGTGGTCATTCCATGACCTTTCCGCATTCTCCATATTTGGTGGTGACGGGCTCGAACCCCGGTCTAATCAAGAAGCGTGTGCTATGCACTGCTGCTCCTTCCCACCTGGCTACGGAGGCGCATGGTTAATTATGAGGTCATCATCAGATTCAGGGTAATCTTGGATTAGAGACATACCAATCCTGTAAATATATAAATAGAGGGGAGTAGGGTGAGCTAAGGAGGACATGGATAACTATAAATTGGCCAATTTAAACTCAGTGTGAAGGTCATGGATATTACGGTCAGAGGTGGTTTAAGATCACCACGAGGAGGAGGATAACATACTAAAAGGATTGCGACATGGCTTTGTTAAGGGAAAATCTTGTTTGACTAACTTAATAAACAATGATAACAGGGGTCATACATGAATTGTATGCAAGAAACAATTTTGACATTACATACATAGATGTCTCCCTGTGATTACATACTTATATACCCCATTAACTCATATACCTCATATACTTATATACCTCATTTACTCTCTGAGATCCTCTACTCTCATTACATACTTAGATACCTCTAATGTAGAATCACGTCAGATTCCACACTGGCAGTATACTGCTTTTGTAGTATTCGATGCAGATCCACACGGCAAATTTCTGTACAATCTATGGTGCACTGGAATTACAAAATGGATTGAGGGATAGCTGAAAGACTGGAGATAGTATTTCATAAATGGCTATTCTTCAGAGTGTGTTATTATCAGGGTTCCACAAGGTTCAGCACTTAAGTTTTTTTTTTTTTTTATCATTAATGATATCAATGAGGGAATAAATAGTATGCTGAAATCTATAGATGATTTAATGGTCTGGCTCAATGTCTTCAGAATGATTTGGATAGTTTCTGATAGCCTCAGAATCAAAGACTATCTACAGCTGCCTATAGATAGTTGACATACTAATGGCTGCTCCTATGGCCTCATGGGTCTTGCTCCATGATGTTTTCTACAGAGGTAAATGATGCAGGGAAGCAAGCTTATACATCATTAGCAAATAAAAAAAAACAACACTCACCTCATCTGTTCATCCCATCTAACAATTTATCCAATTCTTGTTTGAAGATAATAAAGCACTCAAAACCTAAGTTAGTTTTATTATGTTTATTTCCAAATTGAAAATATGTACATTATGGGATCAAATGTTTTGTGGTATTTTCTTACCACTTCTTCAGTGACTGCAAAGAGAGTAACCAAGGGTTATTATTATTATTATGGAATTCTTAAAATTTTTCAGTAGAATTAAAGCGTACAGATAGTAGAATTAAAAGTTTTAGTAAATTAAACTACGATCTAATTTTCTAAAACTTTTCATTCTACTAAAAATTTTAAGAATTCCACAATAATAACCCTTAGTCTTTGCAGTCATTGAAAATGTGGTATGAAATATCATGAAACATTTGTCACCATTATGTGCATATTTCCAATTCAGAAATAAACATAATACCAACGTAGGTTTTGAGTACTTTAATATTTTCAAACAACACAGTTTTATCTGTGCATCACGCTGCACATTGGGTAATCTAAGGAATACCTTAGATTATCCAATTTTTACTAAAATTTATTCAAAAAACCCTCCTTCTACAAAACCAAATGGAAGTTTGTTTCAACAAACACTCACTTCCTAGATGAAAGCAAGTTTTCTCACATTTATCCTATAACCACCCTTTCTCAATTCAAATTGATGTTCCTTTATGTGCATTGCCTGAGAAAGAGTTAGGATGCCACCTGTATTTAATTTACTCAATCCACTTAAGGCCTTGAACACAATTCAACAAGGGCCCCCCCATACGTGCCTAGTTCCCAGATTCTGCAATTTTCAAAACTGAAGTCTTTAATGGTAAGATTAACCTTTTATATCACTGACTAATCTTATTGCTCTTCTCTGCACCCAATTCTCTGCTTTAATACAATGGTACAATCACCTCCTTGTTTTTGAAATGGCAAAATTACTGCACCATGAACTCATGAGCTGTCCTAGCAGCCTATCTAAACAGCTCAGAAAACTTCATGCCAGACTATATGGCCTTTTTCTTTATCCACTATCTTCAGTTTGGTACCATGTGAGTTAGGGTTAAGTTTGAAAGTGTCTGCAATTCTGCCCAGACATGATAGGTGGGAGTATATGGTGAGAGCCTTGTTAATCAATTCGACGATGGAGAGATCATGCAAAGCTCATGGGATACAAATTTTCTCGGTGTTCTCTATGCTTGTTAACAGGAGCAACAACTTGTACAGGGATGATATACACTTAAATAGGAAGGGTGCAAGGATATTTGCTGATGCTATCTAGGCATGTGTTAGGAGGGTCTGAAAACTGCTAGCTTGGGGGGGGATTCACAGACTAATAGATGAACAGCAGCCGCAGGAAGAGGTGAAAGTGATTCTTGCACTGCTACTGGAATGAGCAGCAGCCTGGAAAGTAAGGCTGCAGCTCATTCCAGTAGAAGCAGCAGCCTGGAAAGTAAGGTGCTGGGGATTTAAAAGACTGCTGGGAGTCATCACGGAACAAGAAAATACATAGGATGTGTTAGAGTAACAGGTGCATGTACACCAATGTTAGAAGTTTAGTAAATAAATTTGATGGATTTGAAATGCTGGTCAAGCCATCAAAGGCAGATATTGCCATGATATCAAAGATGTGGTGTCACACACACATTAAGGAATGCAGAACTGGAATCTGGTTGAGTACAATGTGTACAGAAAGGATAGGAAGGGAGGAGGGGTTAACTGTTAGTTAGAAAACACAAAATTTAAGAAAGTGCACCCAGCTGACATGGGTGGATAGTGCAATGTTCAGTCATTTTCATGTGACATTTTACCCATAAGCATTGGGAAAGCAAAAATTAGAGCAGGAGTGTTTTAGAGGCCTACTGACTCTGATGAGTATAACAAACAACTGTGCAGAGAAATAAAGTGAGTCAGTAAATAAGAATGTGTAATAATGGAGGATTTTAACTTCCCAGATAATGACTGGAACTTGTGGTTTGGTCACTTGCACACTAGCAAGACATTTGTGGATTTACTCAATAACTGTTTTCTACAGCAGCAGCATGTTCGAGAGGCAACCAGAGGAAGTAACACTCTCGATCTAATTATCAGCAGTGATTATTCATGCATTAAAAATCTGCAGATAAAGGAGACACTATGTGGCAGGTGATCACAGTATACTGATCTAGGATTTACTCAAGGATGTAACTACCATCAGGGGTAAAGGGAAAGGTTTTTGCTTTCGTAAAGGTGACTACAGTAGTCTCGACAATTTTTAAATTCTATACAGTGAGATCAAACTGATGATGTTACCTAGCACATTCTAAAACTGATTATCAGCATTAAAGGAATTAATCTTGGAAGCTACTAGGGCTTGTAATACCAACTAAGAAGGTTTAGGCCTAAATGGATGGGATGTTAGATGAATTAATGAAACTCGTGGCAGAGAATAAAAATGCATGAGGTGCAATATAAATTATTAGCCAAAACAGAAGGCAATAGTAGATATAAGCTAGTCTGTAATCAAGTCACAAAGGAGGTTAGTCAAGTGCAACTTAGGGGAAGTCACCAAGGACTAGAGATGTGCAAATGTATCCCCAATTTACGAAGGGGAAATCAAAGGGTGACACGAGTAATTACAGACCTGTTAGTTTAACTTCTGCTATAAGGAAAATAATGTAGTCACTGGATAAAGATGCACTGCAGGATCATCTAGACAAGACTGCAATTAGTTCAGACACAGTATGGGTTTGTTAAGGGGAAGTCTTGGCTGACCAATTTGATTGGATACTATGATGTGGTCACAAACAAACCGGATGCAAAAAATAATTTGATATCATAAACTTGGATTTCAGGAAAGCTTTTGATACTGTTGCATTAATGGCGAGTTGCTCCTATGGCTAAAAGGATGGTTTAGTGGAAGAAGTCAGAGAGTGGTAATCAATGGACACTGCTCTCTGTGAACTAATACACTGGGAAAGGTGTATTAGTCCTGACATAAATAATTAATACACTAACATAAACACTGAAAAAGGGAAAATGAGAGTAGGAGAGTGTTATTGGCCTAATGACTCTGATGATAATATGAACAATTATACAGGGAAACAGACTGGGCTATGGGGGATTTTAACTTTCCAGATATTGACTGAAACTTGTGGATTGGTCACTCACACGTTAGCAAGATGTTTGTAGATTTATTGGAGGATTTTTTTTCTTAAGCAACATGGTCGAAAGGCAAGGAGGGTGGGGGGGGGGGACTCTTGATCTGATTATCAGCAGTGATGATTCATGCATTAGGAATTTGCAAATAAAGGAACCACTAGGTGACAGAGATCACTGTCTGTTGATGTGGGATTTACTTAAAGATGTAACTAGCAACAAGGGTGAAGGAAAGGGTTTTTGTAATGGTGATTACAGTGTTCTCAGGCGGTTTAAATTCTATACAGTGGGATCAACTGACGTTAAAAACAGTGAATTTTAAATAGAAAGCCTTCAAGGAATTAATCTTTGGAAGCTACTAAGCATTTCATACCAAGAAATATTTTTAAATTAGAATATATCTAAATTACCAATTTTATACCACATGGAGTTTTAAAATATTTTATTTAGGTGTTACCTAAACTAATATACAATGAGTAACGTTTCAGGTATCTTGTTGATACCCACCATCTATCCTTTCTGTACACATTGTACTCCCAAAATTCCAATTCTGCACTGCTTATGTCTGTTTCACACCACGTCTCTGATATTCAAACAATATCTGCCTTTGATGTCTTGAGTAGCACTTCCAGCTCATCAAATATATTAACTATACTCCTAGCATTGGTGTACATGCAAGAATACTTGCACCTGTTTCTACCCTTAGTTACTCTAACAAATCCCGTGTATTTACTTGTTCCACTATGACTCACAGCAATCCTGGAAATCCCCATTTCCTTGCTTTCCAGGCTGCTGCTCAATTGCATTTCAATAGAAGCAGTGCAAGAATCACTTTCTCACCTCTGACAGCGGCTACTGTTAATCTATTAGACAGTGTTCCCCCCCCCCCCAAGCTAGCAGTTTTCTGATTCACCTAACTCTGCCTCGGTATCAGAAAACATTTTTGTACCCATTCTATTTAAGTGTATCCCATCCCTGTAGAAGCAGTCTCTCCTGTTAATAAGTGCAGACAGGCTGAGAAAAATTCTACCCTTTGAGCCCTGCACAATCTCTCTAGGGGCGAATTGATCGACAAGATTGCTCTCATCATATACTCCCTCCTATTGTGTATGGGCAGAATTGCATGCACTTTCAAATTCAACCCTAACTCACGGCTTTTTTTCAACTAGGACCTGTACTTGATAAGTAATTCCGCCGGTCTTTTACTCTTAATATCATTAGTGCCAACATGTAGAACAATATCACCCTTTGTGCCCTTAAAAGATGATATCTGCTATACGTCATCACCCTTTGCCCCTGGCAGACATACCCTGGTCCTGTTCAAATTATTATTTTTGCACAATATGTTCCTGTTTTTCTGACAATAGAGTCAACGACAACAACTAGTTCCTTTGAGACCAGCGCATTCTGCCTTGGGGGATGCCGCAGTGTTGCATGATGTTCAAGTGAAAGTTCTGGCATTGGTGTGGGCAGCTAAGAGCTTGATGGGCCCCTCAATTTAAATCATTTGAGAGCATCTACCCTGTCCTTCATCTACGCTGTCCTTACATTGCGCAAACACAAAGACATTCCCCTTGGTAATATTCAGTGGATTCCGGTTATTTGGGCCATCGGTTAATCGGGGCAGCCGCTTATTTGGGGCAAATCTTAAAGAACACCCAATTGAGAAAATAGCCAGGGTTTACTTCGCTTAATTGGGACAGCATGCCGTTTAATTGGGGGAGGAGACCACAGCACTGGAATTTACCCTACGATTGTCTCTGACGGTACCATGTGGTTCGGTCGAAATTCTGGAGGTCACAACCATAAAACAATTAGCAGTCATCTGTTTATTGGGCTTTTCTGTTAGTGAAATTATCATAAATGTAAAGTAAACTCTATCTTACTGAATTTGCGATAATGCTGACAGCTGGAATTCTGTGGGTTATTATGGTGAAATGTGTTGACACTTCCACGAAATCTTCAATCATATAAAAAAATTAATTTTCAGATCTTCTCTTCATTCGTATTTTTAAAGCTTTATAACTCGTTACTCCGTTCTCACTTACGTGTATCATGCCATTTGCAATTTGTGTGTGCCGTGTTCTTTGTTATTGATTGATTATCTTTTTACTGTTTTAAATTTTAATCCCTACCAACAAATGTCAGTGAACAGAAATGCCAACTAGTTCGTATGTACTTATTATAGTACGTATTAATTATTCCGATTATCACGTATATTTTTCTGATTTTCATGTATCATTTAATTTTTTAATTGGTAAGGTAATAAAGGGTAAATTTTTGCTTAATATATCTTATTTTTATAGCCTGTGAATAATATACCTCCTATTTTTGCTAATTAGAATCGCTGTTTAATAGAATTAAAACTCAATTCTCAAACGTAATCACAATGACCGGGGCTTACTGCACATCATATAGTGAACGGTACTTTACTATGTTGAGTTAGTCGTAACATGATTTGATTGTACAGTGAAACAATTGTAAAGGGGGGGGCATTGTATTTTTCACTATTTACGTGACTCTTCGGATAATTGGGACAGCCGCTTAATCGGGCCAAAATGCATTAGTCCCGATGTGTCCCAAATAACTGGAATCGACTGTACCATGTCCGGTTCCTGATTGTCCACAAACATCAAACAACCAGTGCATTTCAAAAGGCTGTGATTCAGAGTTGTTTTTTATGGGGTCTTTTATGTTGAGACTGGCAGGAGTGATTTTTTCATTTCTACATTTTACAAGAAATTTATGCCTACATTTAAGTTTTGTGATCTTTACACTAGTATTTTATAATTCGCGGATAAGACGGACAGTGGTTAGTCTGTACCTAGTTTTTTAAAATTTTTTTTTTATGTGAACCCAAAACACGAGAGGTATTAGAACCTATAGTACTTAGTACCGTGCTTGGGTTGGAGGTTGAGAAGATATTTGTTGACAATGGACTTGAACTTCTGTAGATTGTAATTTTCAGGAAATACGTATGAAGGAAGGTTGTTCCAGAAAACGGCAGTTGAATGAATAAATGAGGAGGATGAAAAGTTGGTTCTGTGGGTTTCAAAGAGAGAGCGGGAATTACAGAAGCCAATTCAGAAGAACAGTGCCCATGGAAGTATCTGTAGAAGAGGCATGCAGCAGAAACAGTATGTCTATGAGAAAGCGAGTGGAGAGACTCTGTTAGAGATGAATCATTAATTAATCTAACTGCCCTCTTCTGAATGGAATCAAGAAGCCTGAGAGATGTTTTGGGGGCACCACCAGAGATGTGGGAACAGTATTCCATGGCAGGGTGGATTTGCGATTTATACAGAGTGAGCAGCTGTTTGGAAGAAAAGTAACGCTGAGAGCGAAAGAGAAAATCAAGTTGTTTAGATGCAGACGAAGCAATATTTGTAATGTGCTTGTGCCAAGAGAGATTAGAAGTCAGAGTAATCCACAAAAGAGATATATCATTTTGCCTAGAAATTGGAGTGTCACTAAAGATAAGCATAGGAGCAGAAGAATCCTTTTTGCGAGATATAAGACAAGACTGAGTTTTAGAAGGGTTGAAATCAACTAAGTTGTCTTTGCCCCGCTGGAGAATTACCTGAAGATTGGCATTTAAGGAATTGGTAGCAGATTTTCGAAAAGTTGAAGCTGATTGAGCAGGACAAAGTTTCTCAAAATGGAAAGTGGAATGCAGTGTGCTATCATCGGCAAAACTATGGATAGGATTTCCAGTCAATGGAAGAAGGTCATTAATATAGAAGAGGAAAAGAGTGGGGGAAAGAACTGAACCTTGGGGGACACCGGCATTAGTGGAGAAGTTAGAAGACAGAGAGCCATCTACCATCACCCTCAGTGAGCGATCAGACAGAAAACTGGATAATCAATTATTAAAAACAAAAGTGGAGTTGGCAAACCATAAGATGGAAGCTTGTTTAGAAGACCTGTATGCCAAACACGATCAAAAGCCTTTGAGATGTCAAGAGCACCTACTTGTGTTTCCATTGAATTAGTCCATAAATGGGTAACACAAGCCAGAATATCACAAGTGGATCGACACTGACGGAATCCATACTGGCGATCGTTGATCAGACGGAAGGTTTCTAGGTAGTTTAAGAGGTTAATTGATTTCTCCATTACTTTAGAAAGAGTAGAAGTAATTGCAATGGGACGATAATTGGATGGGAGGGATTTGTCACCCTTTTTAGGAACTGGCTGGATAAGAGAAAATTTCCAAGCAGAAGGAAAAACACCTTTGGAATAAGAAAGTGAAAAAAAGGCGGCAAAGAATAGGAGTAAGTTCAGGAGCACAGGTTTTGAGAACAAGTGGAGAAATATCATCAGGACCTGGAGCTTTCTTAGCATCAAGATTCATCAAAATCCTTCTGATATCCTTTTGACGGAAGACCACAGAAGGCATTGAATGGAGCATGTTGGGAATGGTGGGAGGTGTTTTACCAAGATCATTAATACATGAGCTGGAAGAAAAATGGGATGCTAGCAGGTCAGTTTTATCCTTGGCTGAAGTGACAACAGAACTATCCGGTTTGGATAGAGGTGAAAGCAGAGATGGGCAAAAGTTGCAGCAAATGGCTTTGGCAAGAGACCAGAATGCTCGGCTACCATCAGGGCAAGAAGCAAGTTTTCTGCTCGTAGCCTGTTCAAACTGTAGTTTGGACTGATTAATAACTGCTTTAAAATTGTTGCGAGCTTTGGTGTAGGCAGAAAATGAAACTGAAGAATTAGAAACAAGCCAATTACGATATGCAACATTCTTCTCTTGAACAGCTTTAGCACATTTATTGGAAAACCAAGGTTTAGATAAAGGACAAGATTTTAAAGTGGAGTGTGGGATAAAGGATTCCATTCCTGCAAGAATAATTTCACTGACACGATCTGAGCAAACGTTGACATCAGAAGTTTTGAAACAGTAATCCGACCAAGGAAAAAAAAGAAAAGAAGTCTCGCAAGTCATCCCATTTTGCATTCTTGTAATGCCAAACAACGCGAGGTTGGGAATAGTCATGAGATAAAGGTTCCATTGGAGAAGAGACAATCACCAAGTTGTGATCTGAAGTGCCTAAAGGACCTCTCACTTCGACCTTGTATTTAGAAGGGTTGTTTGTGAGAAAAAGATCATGCGTATTGGCTGTAAGATTAGGATTGTCTGGTATTCTTGTAGGTAAATGAACAATCTGGCTAGGTCATTAGTAATTGTAAAAGCCTCAGCATTTCGACCTGCTGGGTCGGTGTGACCAGAAAACGGAAGCCAGCTGGAGTTGTGAACATTAAAATCACCAAGGAAAATTACCTCACTTTTATGAAAGTTGGACTGGAGAAAGTCAAGTTGCAAAGAGAGGAAGTCAAAGAGCGCCAAGTGATTAGTGGAGTTGGGAGAACAGTAGAGACAACAGATGAATTAGACACAATGAGGTAGAGAGATTTTAAGCCAGAGAAGATCAAAGAGAGAAGATTCCAAATTGCCAAGTCTCTGACAGGGAATATCAGAACGGACATATGCACAAGTAGCACCTTTGAGGCGAAAGGAATCATACAGCGAATAATTTGGGCATCTGAGATGAGCAGTAGTTGAATCAATCGATAACTGAGATTCTGTCAGAAAAAGTACATGGGGTTTGGCAGACTGCAAGTGGAAATGAACATCGTTAAGATTAGAATTGAGACCCTGTGTATTTGTGAAATGAATTAGGAAGTGCTTGGGAGGTTTAGATCTTTTCGCAGATAAGCTTGCTCTATTAGTTTGACAATTCATGGTGTATTCAATAGTAAGAAAAGTGGGTGGGACATGCTGTATGAAGTAATGAAATTTTTGGATATGGCGTACACTTGTTAAGAATATACCCAGATCCTTGACATAACATGGCCTCGACAATGCTCCCTGCATACACACTACTCGGACTCCCTCCGGTCACTATCTGGCAGAGTAGGGGTGGCAAGATTATACACTAGCTGATCCGGAAGCCTCCTAGAGAGTTACCAATAGGTTCGGTCCGGTGTACTAACTAGCGGCTGGTCTGCGAAAAACTAGTTATAATATGGTTAGTGTGGTTTCTATCCATTAAAATTATAATACAGGCAGTTCTTGCTTTACGAGTTCCCGGGATTCCGAGTTTTTTTTTCAAAGTATCAAGTATGAAAAAAATTGAAAATATGAACATTAATTGCAAAAAATGAATGTTAATATTTATAAATACCGCATTTCAAATGACGTGCATAGCTATACAATACAGTGTACCCAGCTTTACGATATTAATCTGTTCCACAGACACCACCGTATCGTGAAAATATCATAATGTTGAGCCCAATAACACATTGTTTTTTTGGTAATTCCACAACCTCGGAAGTTGAAATTTTCACTATATAACTCTCTAAAAGGTATTTTTTATAGTGCAAATTGTATTAGTTACCAATTCAACTCACTAAAATGCACTACACGTTCATTTTTATCATATGTTCTGTAATAAGAACCAATTTTGAATGGCTTTTCTGACTTTCCTAAAGCACATTTCTGGAGGTCATGGCCATAAAACAAAAACAATTTGCACTTTCTGGTTTATTGGGTTTTTCTGTTAATGTAAGCAATTATAAACGGGTAGTAAACTACCCATTTATAATTATTATGGTGAAATGTGTTTCCCCTTTACTGAAATCTTCAATCGTATGAAAAATATCGTCAGAATCTTCTCTTCATTCCTTTTTTTTTTTTTTTAAGTTTTGCTAACTTGTTACTCCGCGCAAATCGTGTTAGTTTCAATTTGTGCATTCTGTTAAAAAATGCTTATGCATCTATTGAAATTTATAAAGAAAAGAAAAGATTATCTTGGAAATAAACGCCTTTTGAAACATTTCTGAAGATGACTCCTTGTGCATTTCTGAAGATCACTCCTTGTGCAATAAACCAACGAGTGCGTGCGCTCGTTGGTTTGTTGCACAAGGAGTGATCGAGTGTGCATTTAGTCGATGATGAAGAATAAACATTCTTTAATACTTGCAAGTCATAAATAATTTCTCTTTTATTATAATTTGCTTGATTTTACAGGCTACATTTTAATTTCTTTGGTTAAATCAATCATTGTTTAAACAAACTAATTAGCTAATTAATTTCACTGTTGAGAATATAACCCCTATTTTCAACATTATGTCTATGGGATTTAATTTCCGCTTTAGCGTGCGCTAAGAATTAACTTGTTAAGTCGAGTTAACTTGTTAACTTGTATATCTAAATTATTACTTTTATACCACGTGGAGTTTTAATATATTTTATTTAGGTGTCATCTAAACTAATATACAATGAGTAATGTCTCAAGTATGTTGCCAATACCCATCATCAGACCTTGTTGTTGGGAGACAAAAATAACCTATATTTTTACATTGAGCAGATGTAAATAACGATCAACAAAGATGTATTTACATATGATCAATTGTAATTTATAAAAAATTGATTAAAAGTTCTAGTTTATAATAACCAATTAGCAAATTAACATATCTAAGTTATGATTACGATCTAAATGGATAGAAACCACGTAACTTCCTTTCCTAATCATATAAGAAATACCGTTCAAGATTTAGGCCTAAATGGATGTCAGATTAACTAATTAGGCTTGTGGCAGAAAAGAAAAATGGGTGGGATTCATATAAATTAGCAGGTGGCACAGAAGCCTATGGCATATATAATCAAGTCTGTAATCAAGTCACAAAGGAGGTTAGGCAAGCGAAGGTCATTACGAAAAATCCTTGCCAAAGGATGCAAAGAAAAACAACAAAGACTTCTTTACTTATGTAAACTCTAGAAGGAAGAGGTTTGAATCAGATTGGTCCACTTGATGTTGGTGGTTCGACTATTGATGACCCTGCTCAGATAGCTGACAAACTGAATGAGTATTTTGCACATACATTCACACATGAGAAATTCTGTAAGGAAGGGGAGGACAGAAGTTTACTAAACTCAAAAACAGAGCTAAATGATTTTGTAATAACGGAGAGCAAAGTGGATGAGAAATTGTTGAAGTTAAACATAAAAAAGGTCCCCGGGGCAGATGGAATCTATCCAGTTATATTGAAGGAAAGTAGCGAGGTAAGTAAGCATATCCTTAGCCATAATTATGAGAGCATTCTTAGATTCAGATTAGGTCTCCCCATGGACTGGAGATGTGCAAATGTATCCCCAATTCACAAAGGGGGTTCAAAGGTGATGCAAACAATTATAGACCTGTTAGTTTAACTTCTGTTCAGTGGAAAATAATGGAGTCACTGGTTAAAGAAGTGATGCAAAATCACCTAGACAAGACTGCAGTAATAGCCCAGACACAGCATGGGTTTGTTAAGGGGAAGTCTTGTCTGACCAATTTGATTGGACACTATGATGTGGTCACAAGGAAACTGGATGCAAAAAAAAATAATAATAATTTTGTTATCATATACTTCGATTTCAAGAAAGCTTTTGATACTGTTGCACATGGAAGACTGCTGTACAAATTGGAGGCATATGGCATTAAGGGCAAGTTGTTGCAATGGATAAAGAGATGGCTGAGTGGAAGATGGCAGTGAGTGGTAATAAATGGGTACTACTCTACGTGGTTTTTGATTTCTTCCTTATACTGGTGTGTGTGTGTGTGTGTGTGTGTGTGTGTGTGTGTGTGTGTGTGTGTGTGTGTGTGTGTGTGTGTGTATTCAATTTTTGAATCATCCCAAGCTGTCAACATCTGCTCATGGAGGCAACTTATTCTGGTAAATAATTTTTTGGCTAAAAGGAAGCTTTGCGGTTCAGTCTAAATCTCTTCTTTGTAATTTGAATTTATGGCTCCTAGTTCTGGAATCATTTATAACAGTGAAAAATTTCACCCCATTGATTTTACTTTCTCTTCTCAAGAGCCTTGTTGGGTCTCCTCTAAGGTGCATAGTTGCCAAACTCTGCAGTTCATATATTCAAAGGTTTTCCTCATATGAATGTTCCTTTGCTGATCTCACCAGGTGAGTTGTCTGTTTTTTTATTTATTAATTATGAGGGCATAGTTTGTTTGTTTGTTTGAGAATTTTTTAGGCACATGGCACACTATGGCCATAGATGCCCAAAGGGCATAGTAATGCCCTCATAATTAATCTTAATGGTTCAATGCACTCTCTTGTTCCCTCCTCAAAATTAATTGGTATATGCACCCAGTCCAGGCACCTTATTTCATTTAGGCTCAAAAGTTTTCTAATATATAATCTTCTGAAATTTTAATATTGCTAATTTCATGCTTCTCAGTTTTATTCACTCACAGTTTTTTCTCACCATAAAGGGCCTCCTTTCTTCTGTAAATATTGATGCAAAGTATCTGTTCAATTCATCCGCAACACCAGCTAGGTTACCTAACACTTTCTGCATCCATTAAACAAGGGTCCAATCTGATTCGTTCTTCTCCTCTTAGTATCTACATACACAAGAAACTCCTTGTCCTCATTCTTTGCTCTCTTAGGCAGCGATTTCTGATAATATCCTTTGTCAGCCTAACATCTCTGTGGTACTATTACAGATCAATTTAAAATAGCTGTTATATGCTTCAGTGCTTTTTATCGCTCCGTGACTTTCTCATGGTATCTTTTCTGATCCATTAAATTGACTACCTCATTATTCATCCATTTTGGCATCCTCCTCATGCTATGTTTCCTTAATGGTAAATAAATATTCAAGGCTTCGGACTAAAACTTTAAAGTGTATACCATAATTCTAAGGTATTTGAGCTCTGTCTGCAATTTCCCTAGTTGATAATTTGCCTTTGTCATGTAGCATCTTAAACTGTCAAAATCTTGTTTCCTGACATTAAAACCCATCCTTTGGCCTATAACAACTGCTATTTCTTGTCATTAACATCCAGCTTAAAACTCTTCAATCACTACCTTCTCATGGTTTCGGTATTGTCAAGCCCTATGATGTCATTTGGATCACTGGTAATGATCAGGTCTAGAATATTCTTGCCCCTAGTTTTGTCCCTAACATGCTGATACAAATAGGAATCATCTAGTTGATTTCAAAAGTTTGTTCCCTTCCATTTGCTCTAATCAATTATGGGCAAGTTGAAATCACACTTAATAAAATATTCATACTTATTCATTCATTTCACTTCCTTTCAATCTCTATAGTATTACTTCCAGTATCATATTTTAGTTTCCAATTAACTCACACCACACAGATGCTCTATGCTAGCATGTGCACTTTCTGAATCTGTAAAAGCTTTAGTTGTGCTCAGGATGGTTTTGATAAGAAGTATGACCCCACCACCACTTTTATCTTCCCTATTCTTCCTAAATATGTTGCACATATGATGAAACTAATCATCCCCCAACTTCTGGGTGACACATTTCCATTAGCCCTATTATGTCAGCATTAATCATCCTAACCAGGAGTGGAATTCATTCATTTTATTGATGATGGTTCTGACATTATTGTAAACATAGTTAAGACCAAGTATTCTTGTCTTGTGTAGTTTGTTACTCTAACAAACTCCTTGATGGTTCGCTAGAATTACTTCCCGCTCATTTGAAACAACCGTCAGAACATCTTGCCAACATTGGCTACTGTGGAAGGATTCTTGCGATGAGCATAACAGTTACTTTGACCCATATCATCAGATATATACAAATTTGTACATATCTATTTTATCTCTTCCCCTCTAACTAGCAGTTCCCCCTGAATCCTTATGGTATCTTCAATGATACTGGTAAAAATCCTTGCACCCATTATTCAATGTATACATTGAATCTTTACAAAAGAGATTCCTTCTACCTACAACTACAGGCCACACTGAATAAAAATTTCCCCCAAAAGCTTTGCAGTGTCACTCAGGTATTAAGTAAATTCACAAGGCATTTAGCATATAGTCCCTCCTGTCATGTGTGGACAGAATTGCGAATATACACATTGTGACCTAACTTCTGGCACTTTTTTAATATAGTTCTATATTCTTCAAACAAATCATCAGTTCATATGCTTAATATTATCAGTCAGCACATGAATAATAATGCCCTCTTTGCCTCCCCTTAAAATCTGACAATCTGTTGGTGACATCTTTAAAAGCTGCACTCGGGGGAGACAACCTGTTTGTATTCCACCTAACAAAAAAAAAATATTTTTGTAATAAGGACAGGTAGTCCCATTTCCCAATAAAACAAAATTTCTATTGAACCAGAGCAGTGCATACTTGATTATTCTGTTCTGGGGATTGAATCAATTTTCAGTTTCCAATTACATTACATTTTGGTAATGTAATAATTATGGAGAAGTGTTCAAATAGTAGAAGTGGCAGATGATGCAAGAAAGCAAGCTTATATAGCATCAACACACACACACACACACACACACACACACACACACACACACACACACACACACACACACACACACACACACACACACACACACACACACACACACACACACACACACTTTCTCTTCCCTGAATTTATTCAAACCATCCACTTCCATAATAACAGATGGAAGCCTATTCTAACAATCAACCACTCACTGACTGAAGGAAAACTTCTGCACATTTACATTTATCCCGCAGCCATCCTTCCTCAACTTAAATTCATGCCTCCTCATGTATGTAGTCTTAGCAAGAGGAAGAATGCCATTCACATTCAGCTTATTCAATCCATCCAATGCCTTAAACACTGACTGAGGTGTTTAAGGTGACCCTGCAGGTGCCTAGTATCTAGAAGCTGCAATTGGAAGAACTGAAGCCTTTCTAGGGAAGAGCACCCTTTTGTTCCCTCACCAATCTGGTTGCTCTTCTCTGCACCCATTCCAGTAGATCTGCATCCTTTCTAAAGCAAGGCCTCCAGACCTGTAAACAATACTTTAGATGTGACCAAACGATGGCCTTGTATAAAAGAATAATCACCTGCTTATCACTGCTAGCAGAGTTTGTGTATACACTGGTGTTCAAAGAAAGTGCTTCACCTAGTAATTTCACATCTCTAACCCTTTTTAGTGATGGTACAAAGGGTACTAGGAAAGTTTTGCAATACAGCTTTGTTTATTTAATTTTTTCAAAGTAATTTCCTCTACATTCAATACACCTCTCCATCCTCCGAAACCAATCTTTAAACCAGTTCTGCCAAGTTTCACTAGGGAGTAAAGCACACTCGTTGTCCCAAGCCCGTAGAAGGTCCTCATCACTGGGAAACCGCCTCCCTTTTAGCTTCATTTTCACATGCGGGAACAGTGCAAAGTCGCAGGGAGCAAGGTCTGGACTGTAGGGAGGGTGCTCGAGAAGTTTCAGTCCTGTCATGGTCAAATATTCGGTGCAGGCTTTGGCGCGGTTAGCTGGAGCATTATAGTGATGGAGGTACCAGGTGTCCATTCTTGACTTTGGCCGCAGGTTCTTCATAGATCCAATGACTTTAGGCAGGTATTGTTCAGTATACCACTTAGCTGTGACTGTCTTCTGCGTGTCCAAAATGACACGTTCCACAATTCCACTTGATTTGAAAAATACAGCTATCATTTTCTTCTTTACAGATCGGGATTTTCTGACAATTACGGGTGTGTCGTCATCATCAAAGACCCAAACTTTGTTTTGAGCCTTGGTCGGCAGATCGTAATAGTACAGCCAAGTCTCGTCACCTGTCACGATGTTGTTCACATACCGAGATTGTCCCTTATCAAACTTTTTTAACATCTCCCGGCACCAAGTCACACGTCGTGTCATCTGCTCTTCAGTCAGTTAATGCGGCACCCAGAGAGAACAAAGTTTCTTCATGTGCAAATGATCTTGCAGAATCGAACGAATTGCTGGTGCATTTAGGCCCAAAGTATCCTCTATCTGTTGGTAGGTCACTCGCCTGTTTTCGTCAAGCATTTTCCTCACAGCAGTAACGTTTTCCTCCGTAACTGACGTTCGTGGCCTTCCCAGGCTCTCAGAATCCTCCAGAGTGAAATTTCCCCTTTGGAATTCTCTATACCACCTGAATATCGTTGTATGATGTGGACAATCATCATCTAGTGCAAGAGTCATTTCTTCTAAGCACTGGTCTATGGTTAAACTACGCACAAAATTATACCGCAAAACTGTCCTTATCTCATTTCGTGACCACTATGCCATCGCAAGCACTTTACACTCTCACTACTAATGAATAACTGAGCCCATCAACTTGGCGCGGCGGCTACTATGCACGTATGAACATGTCTCAACATGCAGCTTCCTGTGATTCGTTGTTGCGTCATATTGCAAAACTTTCCTAGTACCCCTTGTCATGGCAGCCTAAATTCTAGGCTGCACTCCTTTAATTTGGCTGCTTCTCCGGATTGCAAATGTGGGCACCCGGAGACTGTCCAACACATAGTACTAGACTGTATATATTATACCGACTATAGGGCACAATTGCAGATACAAACAAATGTATTTAGCCCAGTAGATTTTCCATCGCTTGTAAATTCTCCTGACAACTTCTCGGCATTAGCCAGATTTGCAGAAAAAGTTTTCACACGCAGAAAACGTATAATTGGAACAACGAACTAGCCATGTCACCTTCATTAGGAGAAACATTTCCATAGCTGTCAGGGCTTAAGATCGCTTATATATACCTTGGAGGTGCACAGTTCCAGGCCAGGTGTGGGCCCTGCGGGAACTGGACACACCCACAACCATATCAACCCTAAAATAGTATACATAGCCAACTTGACGATGAATCTAACTTGAGCATGCCTCGCTCCAGGCCAGGATTGGGCCCTGCGGGAGCTGGGTGTCCTCCACACCATGTTAAACCTATGTCCTTCCTTAAAACTACTTTACATCTTGACTTCACTCTACGCTGGGGTGCCCCGCCCATGGTCAGGATTGGGCCCTGCGGGAGCTGGGTGTACCCCAATCCATGTTGTACCTGTCTTAAAAGAAAATTAACCTATATCACAATTACACTTTAACCTGGGGTGCTCCGCTTCAGGTCAGGATTGGGCCCTGCGGGAGTTGGGAGCGCTCCAAACCTGTATGAACATATGCTTCCTAATATTATGTTATACCTTGATTTTCATTTTTCTTGAGGTGTGCCCCGTTCCAGGTCAGGACTGGGCCCTGCGGGAGCGGGCCGCACCTCAAATCGCTTTTTATTAAATGTCGTCTCAAGATAGAACCTGGCTGCCTCCTCGTGGCTAGGGACGGGAGCGGGGGGTTGAGGCTCTACTTGCCTTCGACTCCCTGCTGCTAAACGCCAGATGCCAGCCACAAACAACAGAAACAACACTCTACACACACTTTAATGAACATCAAGCTCTAAACACTGCTATCTAACCTAGTACCTTATACTAATTCAATTCAAGACTTATCTCTCTCAATCGAACCTTCCTATCATCATAAACTTAAAATATTCCTACTTAAATTCCTTTGCCCTCGAGCTGTACTGTTATAGTCAAATTGCATAAAATTAAACTTAAACTCCTCTCCTGCGCATAACTAAACTTAAGATTAAATCAAGAAATTCCTATTGTCATATCGTCTTCCCAAAATTCAAAATTCAACTCGTTCTCTTTAGATGAACCATTTTCCAGCTGGCACTAAAAACGCTTAATAAACGGCGGACATAGGGGTAACCCTGGAAGCCGCCAGTAACCTACACAAATACTTTGCAGTACCCCTTGTATGTTACATTAATGACTAGCATCACAAATAGAAATATAAACAAAAGATATTTATTAATAGTTACGGCAAAGCTAAGTAATATTTTACAGGTGCTCTCAAAATATTCCAAAATGAACATCTGACCTTTGTACAACAGTTTTGATAAACACGACAATTATGGCTGAAATGTTATCAGAAGACCTCAATTTGCTTCAGTTTATCATTTTAAATGGAAAGCAAAATGAAAAGTTCACCAGGTGCAAACTAATATTCAGTTGAACTGCCTCTGGCCCTGACGACAGCAGCACACAGTCGAGGCATTGACAAGATCAATTTCTGAAGATAATCAACTGATAGTTCATTGTTCCAAACATGAATTATGGCTTCCTGAAGTTCAAGGGTCTTTGGTTTCTTTCTGGCAACTGCAGATTCCACATGATGCCAACAGTTCTGTATCGTATGGATGCAGGTCAGGGCTGTTTCCTGGCTAGCTAAGAGTTGTAATGGACTGTTCTTCCAACCATTTTTTCACATGTAACAAATGTAAACAACACATTACTGTTGAACCTCTAATGCAGAAATGAAGCTAAAGTAACTAAAGAAGTGCCTACTCACACTTTTCACCCAATGACAAGGAGCAGAGTCGTCCTGAAAGATGCAGTTTCTTGGCAAGTTGAAATGGTCTCTAATGGTTGGAAGCAATTTGCCTTCCAATATAGCTAGGTATCCATTGGTATTTACGGAACCTTTTATAAACTGCAGGTGATACGAAATGCACCCCCATATCATTTGGCTGGTAGGGAATTTCAGTGTAGACATCATACAGTCTGGATAGTATTCTTCACCATGTCTACGGCGAATCTTTTGTCTCCCATCAGAGCCATGCAGGTTGAATCTCTTCTCATCTGAGAAAATAACTGACTTCCACTGCTTGGGGGGGTCCATTTGACATGCTCCTTACACCAAATTAATTGGGCCTTTTTCATTTTTTGTATGAGGAGGGGCTTCTTCTTAGGACAACAGGCTACAAATCCATTTTTGAAGAGGCATCTTCTGACTGTTACTGCACTTGCTACCACTCCTCTATGTTCTTCCCATTCTCTTTTCAGCTCAGACGAAGAAGCTTTATGGTTTTTAAGGTATAAGTGCTTCAAAACACGGTCCTGTTTTGGCACAGAGACTCATTTACATCCAGTTACATTTTTCCTATCAGTATTCTCGAGTTTGGAAAGAAATCTACCCACTGTCGACTGATTACAAGGCATTCTATAAGCAATATGATGGGAAGAACATCCTTCCTCACATAAAGCAACAATAGCACTCTTTTTTTCGTGGCATCATTTGCACATAACTCGCCATCCTGACACAAGCAAGGAATGACTGCAACTCTTGCAGAGCGTGCTTACATAGTTGAAAGTAACAGCTGATGCAAAATTACGTCATCACCTACGCATGTCAATCTTGTCTGATGCAATCTATAAGAAATATTGCCACATACGTACGTTATTTGGACGACAATTACAATTTTAAGGGGTGTTGCACTTTCTTTGATCACCAGTGTATCATTGACAAAACTCCATGAACTATCTTGGGAGCATATCGGCATTGCTCAGAGAATTTCATATCTGATTGCACAATTACCCCAAGGAATTTTTCATTTTATACTACCGCGAGTGTATTCCACACAGTTGATAAGTTACTCTAAGATTACTCCTATCCATATGCTGTACTTCGTATTTGTCAATGTTAAACTTCAACTGCCATTTCTCAGCCCATCGATATAATTTTTCTAAATCTTGTTCGAGTAGCATACCGCCATTATGTCATTAACCATCCTGCCAACTCTGTAACATCTGCAAACTTTGATATTAAGCCTGACAACTTCATCAATATCATTAATAAATATTGAATACAACAATGGGCCCAGCACTGAACCTTGGGGAACTCAACTGATAACGTTAGTCCACAAAGAGTAGCACCCACTGATAAACACAGTGGAAGAAGACACTGTCTTCTTCCACTTAACCACCCTTTATCTATAGCAGAAAACATGCCCTCGATGATACTTTTCCAGTTTATACAGTGGTCTTTTATGTGCAGCAGTATCAAAAGGCTTCCTGAAATCCAAGTATATGATGCCAAAATTATTTTTTTTGCATCTAGTTCCTTGCATCCTAATAACCTATCAGATTGGTTAGACAACAGTTTCCCTTAACAAATCCATGCTGTGACTGCAGTATAGTCCCGCATTACTTCTTTAACCAGCGACTCATTCATTTTTTAATCCCCAGTCATGAATTGGGGGATACATCTGCACATTTCTGTCCATGGGGACCTCCCATGAATCTATGGATGCTCTCATAATTATGGCTCAAGGTTGGCTCACCTCCTTTGCCACCTCACTTAATGATTTGGATAGATCCCCTCTAAACCAGGTGGCTTTTTTTACATTCAACTTCAACAATTTCTCTTATACTTTCCTTTTAGTTATCTGTAGCAGAGTCAACAAAGTCATTTAGCTCCCCACTGGAGTTTGATAAACTTATGATATCCCCTCCCATACAGAATTCCTTATGTGTGACTATAGATGCAAAATATCTATTCAATTTGTCAGCAACCTGAGCAGAGTTATCAACAGTTAACTCATTGATATCAAGTGGTCCAATGTGATTCAACCCCTTCCTTCTACTGTTAATACAAGCATAGAAGTCTTTGCTGCTTTTCTTGGTGTTCTTTGCCAGAGACTTCTCAATAATCTACTTTAGCTTGCTTAACCACCTTTGTGACTTGATTACATACTAATTTATATCTATCACAGGCTTCTGTATCACCTGTTATTTTATATGCATCCTATGCACTTTTTTTCTCTGTGACGTGTCTCAATAGTTCATTTGCTATCTTTTTAGGTCAAGGCGTAGACTTAAGTCTACGCCTTGAACAGTATTTCTTTGTTGGTATGAAAAGTGTAGTAGCTTCTTTGATTACTTCCCTGAATACTTTATATTTAAAATTTGCTGTTGGTAAAATAACAGTTGGTTCCACTGCACAGAATTTAAAAACTGTCTGAATGTATTCACTCTTACAAAAGCAAAAGCCTTTCCCTTTACCCTTGATAGTAGTTATGTCTTTAATTAAATTCCACATTAGTACATTGTGATCATTGCCACTGAGTGGGTCTTTTACCCACAGATTCTTAATGCATTTAAAATCACTGCTGATAATGAGATCAAGAATACTGCTTCCTCTTGTTGCCTCTATAACATGCTTCTGTGGAAAACAGTCATCCAAGAAATCTACGAAAGTCTTTCTAGAAATAACTGAATACAAAAGTATTCAGTTATTTTCTCACTTCCTTATCATTCTTAATTTTATAGATTTTAAAATATCAGTATGGAAAGTCATTTCTCTGTAGCAAAATAAGATTCCAAATTTTAAATGTAATGTATGTTTTATTTTATTTAATATTATTATTTTTTCAAACTTACTACATTAGGTCTATAAGGCGGAAGAATAGCTTTTGCTTCCAAATCACTCCAGTTTATTAGCTTGAAAAAGTCATGTCTTTTTATTTCATCTACATCTTCATGGGTGCCTAATCTTCTCTCTTTATCTTTTTGCAGTAACTATTTGAAAATGCAAGGATAATCAGCATATAAAATTTGTTGAATTGCAAGTCTGAAATTTTTTTTTTTTTTTTTTTGTTTTGTTATTTTCAAGTATTTATGAGTGGTGACAAAGATTTAAATGCATTTCTTAGGTAAAAAAAAAATTATAATACTTATGGTCAGATAGCTGACAAACTTCGGTCAGTTCATTAATCAAATTTTTCCAAATTTACTGAATATAATATTTAAGTTTATACTAAATAAAGCAACAATTTATTGTTTACACTGAGATAAATTTATTTCATCATTAAATTATTTTCCATAAAATCAAAATGACTCTTTATTCTAAACAAAAAAAGCATGAAAGAACTTCAGTTTCACCCCTCAAAAAGTTCTATTACTCAAAAATTGTTTATTTTGCATGTGTTTCTTCCTTTCTTTTTATTTTTTTACTGTTGCCTTTATTTCTTGACTTCCATTTTTTATATTGACCTCCCAGAAGACATTTCAAAAATTGCCATTGCTGTGACACTGTCTTAACGACTCACCCTTTCTAACAATGAGAATTTGTATTATAATTCTTGAAAAATCAATGCATTAAAATTTTATGTGTATCCAATGTTCTTAGATTATTTCATTAAGAACTTACCAGACCTAACAATGGATGTTTTAATATATCTTTTAAATTTAACTGTTCAGTTACATGGAAGACAATAGTCATCAATGCCTGTTTAGAACTGTTGCCCATGACCGTTACTTGCAACTGCAGGGATGTAGTTTCCTATATCTTCCTACCTTATCCTAATTTGCAATTTCAATATGATTTGAGATCAGCTGTAGGACGGTAGTCTAAGTAATTTGGGTGCAAATTAAATTGGAGGTCAAGAGTAATCTGCATGACCACTCTCATTATGATTCTAGTTTCAATTTGACTATTCACTGTGTAACCATACAGTTATTTTATTCCCTCTCATTATTATTTTAGTACCAATTTTGATTCTAGAGTTCAACATTCTGCACTGTGTAATCATGTAGCGATTTTTTTATACGTAAATAGATGTTGCCATTTTACATTATAAAAGAATTATGCATAGGTGATTTTAGTGTCAAGAGTTAAACAACCGTTAGAGTAGACTAGTGAATGTACAATTATGAACTAGATAGAGGAAATGAAGGGAGAGATGCATCAGGTAACCTGCATTCGGACCGCAACCATGAGTTACAGAAAAAAGGGCACTGAGAGAGAGAAGGGCAGGTTCAGTGAGGCTGTTCATCCAAGGAATCATGCCGAAATTAATTATTAAACACATTTGAAATTAATTATTCTGAAGATAAGGTTAATAAAGTTAACACTGACATTATTGGATATAGTGGCCATGAATCTGTACAACCAGGTGGAAACGTAAAAAGTTTTTTAGTCAATTTTCCCCAGTCATGTTAATGATAGAGAGAATCTTTATTGCAACCACATTTCATTGTAGCTAATTACAAGGTTAAATAGTGTTGCACTTTCCCCTCACAGCCAAAAGACCAGGAAGTAAACAGTTTGAATAAACTTAAAACTGAATCAAAATTATATATAATCACTAGCGGGGGGGGGGGGGGGGGAATCAACTGAAAAATTGCATACATCATCCAGTGGTTAAACTATTTGCAAATCATTACTGTCCTGAATAATATTTTATAACAGAGAAAATGAATAAAGATTAATGTCTTCCTAAGATTACTGTTTAAATTAAAAATTTCAAACTGTGTAGACTGAAATCTGTCTTTAATTTCTTTAAGGAATACAAATAATTCTTAGACATTTTGTGGTACTTCTTATACCAACTCTTCAGTGACTGAATTGACGTAATTATTATTAATGTACTGTGTATGTGTTAAGCTGACAGTTTAATAAGGAGAGAAAATCATTCACTGAAGAAATGGTATACAAGAAGTATCATGAAACATCACAGAATCATCTGCATTTCTTCAGAGAAGTACAGAGTTCACTCTATGCAGGCAGAAGTGCTTAGATTTTTCACTGTTTTTCATTTCAATTACTAGTGCACCATGCCACTAAAAGAATAACTTAGTTAATTATTTTTCACGAGAAATATTTCTTTAAAATGTATAACCCAACAGGCGCATGTTGGAAACAACTTTATTGAAAGAGTTGGTTTATAGATGGTTACTGCACATAACATCATTTCTACTATCCAGGTAGTAGAAATGATGTACATGCAGTAACCAACTCTTTCATACTCTTAGACATTTAGTCAAGAAATATTTTTAAACCCTTTTATTCTCTGTCCAATGCAAATGAAACGTACCTCATCCTGCTTTAATGTGTGACATGCATTCTGAAAAAACTTTATTGATGCTACAGCATGCACATTTTCATACAAAAGGTCAGGATCCATAAAAGTTAAAGTTTCCCCATTTTTGAATTTATTTTTATCAATACATATGCTATGATTGATAAAGAACATTAAAACCCAGAAGTTATAAAAAAAATTTATTATGGTAAAATTTGGAATAGTGTACTTCTTGGCATGACCAATGAATGGTCAAAACGAATCATGTGATTACTCCTCCTTTCATGTAACAATAAAAATAAAGTTACAGAGAAAAGCCTACCGACAAACAGAAGGTCATGTGACACACCCAAACCCATACTCCTTTTGCGTGACTCTGTCTTGAATTAGTGGAGTAAACCACCTATCCTGTTTTCACTAAAATGGAAATCTATTAAAAAACCCACACTTCTTTTGCTTGAATCCATCCTGAAGTCAGATACAAACATAACCTTTTTTTAAGGATGCATGTCACATGCATTCAAAAAAACACGACCCTTCCTTTAAGTTTTTTTTTTTTAATTCTTTCTAATTACAACTTCCTTTCTCAGTTCATGTCCTTCACATGACCTGTTCATCATGTAGCCTTTCCCTGTAACTCGTCACATAACACAAAGGGTACACTAAAGTTCAGCCGAAAACATAAATGACAAATATAGTTTCATTTTTTATGGGTAATTTTTCAGCTGTGGAAAGGGGAGGCAGGCAATATTCTTGTATCGGTATGGTTTTTTAAAGAATGAATGTAAGGTCAATGGCTTGCTCTTACAAAGCCAACTAGGGGTCATAATGTGACAAGCAAATACATGGCTTGTGTTAGGATTACTAAAATAAAAAATAGATGTATGTATACAGCAATACCCTGCATAGCACTGATAATTGGTACTGAAATTGTTCCGTGTTACGCGAAATCGTGCTGATTGAGGTATAATTATAATGGGTTTTAATTGAATGCGTACCAGAGAAACAGTCTATAAAGAAATTATAATAAATCTATAATTGATAGCCAATTAAAAGAATTTGAATTAAAAAATATTACAAAAATTGTATTAATGAAAAGGAAACATCATGAGAGGTGAGAAAAAAAAAGCTTTATTTACGTATTTCAATAAAAAAAGCCTGGTGAAGTTGTCTCTTCTTTTTCTCGGAGTATCTTGATAGAGAGTGGGGCTGCAGAACAGAATGTCTTGTAATCATCATATCAACCATTTTCAATCCACTGCAGGATGAAGGCCTTTCCAACTTTCCAGTTGCTGCATCTTGATGCTATGTCCAACATCCAGCTCTCCATTCATAATCGCCTCACAGGCCATGTCAATCCCCAAAAGAACTTTCTCAATTTCTTCTGTTGAAAATTCTTTTGGTGCCACTTCAGAATTGTTTTCCTTTTCTTCATATGCAGTTTACTCATCATTTTCAAGGAGAGTTGCATTATCTAAGTCATTTGCATGCGAGTCAGTCAATGCAAGTACGTACATTGGCAGTGTCCAAAGTTTTGAATCCCAAGTCTTTACCGATCTTCACAGTGTCTTTGGTAATTGTCTCAATATGTGATTCAAAACCAGTGAAATCATTTGCCAAATGGGGCAAACCATGCTGCCAAGCAGAATGCATGTTTTTTGTTGGCAGTGATTTCTAGCCAATATGCAAATATTTGCAATTGTATTTAAAAGGGTAAAAATAAATTTTGAAATGAAGTTATGAAAAAATGAAATTATAAAAAGCTTGAAAGGTATGATCTCGTCTAATCAGGATGGAATTAAGAATACTGAACACTGTTGCACGTTGCCGCTGACTGCCCAAAGGGAGCTATTGGCACATGTGCACGTGAGACAATAGAGTTGGCACAGCAGCATATATGTAGAGTATGTGTCTAGGCTATTTTTTTTTTTTTTTTTATGAAAACCCCAAACACGAGAGGTATTATAACCTATAGTACTTAGTACCGTGCTTGGGTTGGAGGTTGAGAAGACGAAAGAAGATATTTGTTGATATTGGACTTGAACTTCTGTAGATTGTAATTTTCAGGAAATACGTATGAAGGAAGGTTGTTCCAGAAAACGGCAGTTGAATGAATAAATGAGGAAGATGAAAAGTTGGTTCTGTGGGTTTGAAGTTGGACAGTAAATGGATGTTGGCGGCACGTGTTTGGACTGTTTTGAAAGAGAGAGCGGGAATTATAGAAGCCAATTCAGAAGAACAGTGCCCATGGAAGTATCTGTAGAAGAGGCATGCAGCAGAAACAGTGCATCTATGAGAAAGCGAGTGGAGCGACTCTGTTAGAGATGAATCATTAATTAACCTAACTGCCCTCTTCTGAATGGAATCAAGAAGCCTGAGAGAGGTTTTGGGGGCACCACCCCAGATGTGGGAACAATATTCCATGGCAGGGCGGATTTGCGATTTATACAGAGTGAGCAGCTGTTTGGGAGAAAAGTAACGCTGAGAGCGAAAGAGAAAACCAAGTTTTTTAGATGCAGAGGAAGCAATATTTGTAATGTGCTTGTGCCAAGAGAGATTAGAAGTCAGGGTAATCCCCAAAAGAGATATATCATTTTGCCTAGAAATCGGAGTGTCACTAAAGATAAGCATAGGAGTAGAAGAATCCTTTTTGCGAGATATAAGACAAGACTGAGTTTTAGAAGGGTTGAAATCAACTAAGATGTCTTTGCCCCACTGGAGAATTACCTGAAGATCGGCATTTAAGGAATTGGAAGCAGATTTTCGAGAAGTTGAAGCTGATTGAGCAGGACAAGGTTTCTCAAAATGGAAAGTTGAATGAAATGTGCTATCATCGGCAAAACTATGGATAGGATTTCCAGTCAATGGAAGAAGGTCATTGATATACAAGAGGAAAAGAGTGGGGGAAAGAACTGAACCTTGGGGGACACCGGCATTAGTGGAGAAGTTAGAAGACAGAGAGCCATCTACCATCACCCTCAGTGAGCGATCAGAGAGAAAACTGGATAACCAATTACTAAAAACAGTTGGCAAACCATAAGATGGAAGCTTGTTTAGAAGACCTTTATGCCAAACACGATCAAAAACCTTTCAGATGTCAAGAGCAACTACTTGCGTTTCACCGAACCTTTCCATTGAATTAGTCCATAAATGGGTAACATAAGCCAGAATATCACCAGTGGATCGACACTGACGGAATCCATATGGCGATCGTTGATCAGACGGAAGGTTTCTAGATAGTTTAAGAGTTGGCGGTTAATTGATTTCTCCATTACTTTAGAAAGAGTAGAAGTAATTGCAATGGGACGATAATTGGATGGGAGGGATTTGTCACCCTTTTTAGGAACTGGCTGGATATGAGCAAATTTCCAAGCAGAAGGAAAAACACCTCTGGAATAAGAAAGTGAAAAAAGGCGGCAAAGAATAGGAGTAAGTTCAGGAGCACAGGTTTTAAGAACAAGTGGAGAAATACCATCAGGACCTGGAGCTTTCTTAGCATCAAGGTTCATCAAAATCCTTCTGATATCCTTTTGACGGAAGACCACAGGAGGCATTGAATGGAGCGTGTTAGGAATGGTGGGAGGTGTTTTACCAAGATCATTAATACATGAGCTCAAAGAAAAATGGGATGCTAGCAGGTCAGCTTTATCCTTGGCTTTTTTTTTTTTTCAACCAGATGGTTCTGACAACAGAACCATCTGGTTTGGACAGAGGTGGGAGCAGAGATGGGCAAAAGTTGCGGCCAATAGCTTTGGCAAGAGACCAGAATGCTCGGCTACCATTAGGGCAAGAAGCAAGTTTTCTACTCTTAGCCTGTTCAAACTCTAGTTTGGACTGATTAATAACTGCTTTACAATTGTTGTGAGCTTTGGTGTAGGCAGAAAATGAAACTGAAGAATTGGAAACAAGCCAATTACGATATGCAACGTTCTTCTCTTGGACAGCCTTAGCACATTTATTGGAAAACCAAGGTTTAGATAAAGGACGAGATTTTAAAGTGGAGTGTGGGATAAAGGATTCCATTCCTGCAAGAATAATTTCACTGACACGATCTGAGCAAACGTTGACATCAGAAGTTTTGAAACAGTAATCAGACCAAGGAAAAGAAGAAAAGAAGTCTCGCAGGTCATCCCATTTTGCATTCTTGTAATGCCAAACAATACGAGGTTGGGAATAGCCATGAGATAAAGGTTCCATTGGAGTGGAGGCAATCACCAAGTTGTGATCTGAATCAGATATCTGGAAACCATTGTGTATCCTACCTTTCTGTATGCCTCTGTAATATGGGCATCTGCAGTACCTTCTTTCATGAAGCCCATCTTCGCCAGTGAATACTGGATATTGAAGTGGGCAACCCACAAACATCGACTCCCCCCTCAGCAGAGGACCACCAGCATGGCCGACCAACTCCAAATCCCGCGGCTGCCTCAAATAATCAGCATGAGGAGAACTGTGACCACAGTCAAAATGCTGGTTGGCAAAATCAACTCCCCTGACTTCTGGGATATATGCCAGTGGCATGTTCCACTTCCGTCCTTACGAGCCACTCCTCTTCTTCAGCTACAACGGAACAGGCTGAAGATCAGTGACAGATTCCTACCTGGACAAGTACTTCCTACAGTACAAGCCCTGCTAATGATCGGAGTTGACCTCCAGAAATTCGCTTCTGATCGCATTTACAGGCGCTCGTTGGCCGAACTTGTTCCCCTTTTGTTTGGCCCCTGATGTCGACTCATACTGATATCTACATCTGCTATCTCCTATGAGGCGCATAACGGCACGTCGCAGGCAAATCGACGAACTATCTTCACAAGAAAATGCAATACCGAACAATAATTTGGCACTGTGAAATTTTCTGACTTGTGTGAATATGCTTAAATATGTGCTTTGTACATATGAACGTGCACATACCTTGGTGTACTGTCTGCCTCACAACTATGTACATACTCATATCTATTGAATGGCTAATGCTACGTTTTTAATTGTTATGTAATCTTTTATACTGCACAAATTTTTATACTGTACATATTTTTATATTATCCTATATCATTGTCAAGCCCCTGGCCTCCTGGCTGTGGCGGGCACATTATTGTATCTTTACTGTACAATAAAGATTTTCTTCTTTTTCTTCTTCTGCCTAAAGGACCTCTCACTTCAACCTTGTACTTAGAAGGGTTGTTTGTGAGAAAAAGATCAAGCGTATTGGCTGTATGATTAGGATTGTCCGGTATTCTTGTAGGTAAATGAACAATCTGTGCTAGGTCATTAGTAATTGCAATTACTAATGACCTAGCACAGATTGGTCATTAGTAATTGCAAAGGCCTCAGCATCTCGACCTGCTGGGTCGGTGTGACTAGAAAACGGAAGCCAGCTGGAGTTGTGAACGTTAAAATCACCAAGGAAAATTACCTCACTGTTAGGAAAGTTGGACTGGAGAAAGTCAAGTTGCAAAGAGAGGAAGTCAAAGAGCTCGAAGTGATTAGTGGAGTTGGGAGAACGGTAGAGACAACTGATGAATTTGACATAATGAGGTAGAGAGATTTTAAGCCAGAGAAGATCAAAGAGAGGAGATTCCAAATTGCCAAGTCTCTGACAGGGAATATCAGAACGGACATATGCACAAGTACCACCTTTGAGGCGAAAGGAATCATACAGCAAATAATTTGGACATCTGAGATGAGCAGTAGTTGAATCAACTGATAACTGAGATTCAGTCAGAAAAAGTACATGGGGTTTGGAAGACTGCAAGTGGAAATGGACATCGTTGAGATTAGAATTGAGACCACGTATATTTGTGAAATGAATTAGGAAGTCCTTGGGAGGTTTAGATCTTTTCGCAGATATGCTTGCTCTATTATTTTGACAATTCATGGTGTATTCAATAGTAAGAAAAAGTGGGTGGGACATGCTGTATGAAGTAATGAAATTTTTGGATATGGCGTACATGTGGTAAGAATATACCCAGATCCTTGACATAACGTGGCCTCGACAATGCTCCTCGCATACACGCTACTTGGACTCCCTCCAGTCACTATCTGGCAGAGTAGAGGTAGCAAGATTATACACTAGCTGATCCGGAAGCTTCCTAGAGAGTTACCAATAGGTTCAGTCCGGTGTACTAACTAGCGGCCGGCCTGCAAACACTGTTTTAGAGCTGTACCCTCGAAATGTAAGGAATATTGGATCTCGCCACGACATTCATCATAACCTCAAAAATCATCAATCATACTGCATGATGAAAGAGATAGGGAAGGGGTTTGAATGAGTTTCAATATGTACAGTAAATTTTCGACTTAAACTTAATTGAAACCTGTGTTATAATGAAACCTGTGCTGTTTGAAGCCATGCTAAGTGAGATATTGCTGTATATGCTTGTGCACTAATGCTAAAAATGTTTTATAAATATGTTTATAAAATTAGTTAATATGTTATTATAAGTCAACAAATGAATAGTATATGCATATCAGAACATAAGCAATGCAGAATCCTTTGTATGATTTATATGCCCTTGACAAGTAAGTTATGTTATTTGGTTTTTAGGAGCATTAGCAACTAAGGCCATATTGCTCTGCGATGGTCATTCCCTGACCTTTCCGCATCCTCCGTATTTGGTGGTGACGGGCTCGAACCCCGGTCTAATCAAGAAGCACGTGCTATGCACTGCTGCTCCTTCCCACCTGGCTAAGGAGGCGCCTGACAAGTAAGGAGAAGGATGTCATTATCAGAATAAACTGCTAGCCTGGAGGAATACACAGATTAATAAAGTAACAGCGGCCATAGGCAGAGGTGAAAATGATTCTTGCACTGCTTCTATTGGAACATACAGCAGCCTGAAAAGCAAAGTGTCAGAGATTACAAAGCCAACTTAGGGGTCATAACGTGACAAGAAAATACATGGCTTGTGTTAGGATTACTAAAATAAAATAAAAAAAATAATAATAAAAAAAAAAACACGATGCATGTATATATGCTTATACACTAATGCTAAACAAATTTTATAAATATAAAGTACAGGTTAAGTCAACAAGTAAAGAGCATGCATATCAGAACATATGCATGCTCTTTACTTGTTGACTTAACCTGTACTTTATATTTATAAAATTTGTTTAGCATTAGTGTATAAGCATATATACATGCATCGATTTTTTTTTTATTTTTTTTTTATTTTAATTTTATTTTAGTTATCCTAACACAAGCCATGTATTTGCCTGCCATGTTATGACCCATAGTTGGCTTTATAATCTCTGACATTTTGCTTTTCAAGATGGATGGGGGGGGGGGTTGCACTTTTGGTGAAAAAGTGCACACAGCATCTAAGGCAGTGCACTCAGATGATATGGTGCAATGCTGAGTCAGCTTGGTATGACATATGTACTGGGAAAACTTAAATGAGTGTGGGACCGATGGGCATAACTGAACAACCTCTACACAGAGAGTGGGGCTGCAGAACAGAATGTCTTGTAATCATCATCACCATATCAGCCATTTTCAATCCACTGCAGGATGAAGGCCTCTCCAACTTTCCAGTTTCAGCTGTTTTGTGCAATGGCCATCCATTTGCTACCCACAGACTCACGAATTTCATCTGTCCATCTCCGTCATTGTCTTCCAGGTTTTCTTCTAGCTCCTCTTGGGTACCATTCTTAGTCAATCTGTCATCTTGTCTTTGCACTATATGGCCTGCCCAAGACCATTTTAGTTCTTTAGTTTTGATAAGAATGTCCTTTACTTGAGTTTGCTGCCTAATCCACGTGTTTCTCTTCTTATCTAACAGTCTGATTCCCAATATAATTCGTTCCACTCTTTGTTGTGTAGTTCTCAGCTTTTCTTCCATTCTTTTGGTGAGTGCCCAAGTTTCACTTCCATAAGTCATAGTGGAGAGTATACATTGATTCATTATTTTACGTTTCAGACAAACTGGGATATTGCTCTTCAGTATGTGACTATATTTTCTGAATGCTATCCATCCAAAATTTATTCTTCTCTTGACTTCCAGCCATTTATCACTATTACAACTAATAACTTGTTCCAGATAAAAATATGACTCCACCTTTTCAATTACTGCTCCTTCAATGACTATATCCCTTTCTGTGGCATATTTGTTCATCACTGCTTTTGTTTTAGCCATATTCATCTTTAGTCTGAATCCTTACTAACCTCTGCATAACTGATTAAGATTTTCCTCTAATTCTTTGGGATTGTGGCTTATGACCACAATGTCATCTGCAAATCGTAAATGGTTTAGGTACTCTCCGTTCACATTGACTCCTTTCTGAGACCAGTCTTATCTTCTGAAAGCTTCCTCAAGGGCAGCAGTAAACAGCTTCGGAGATATTGTGTCTCCTTGTCGAACTCCTTTCTCGATTTTAAATTTCCTGTCTTTGTCTAGTCTAATAAAGGAGGTAGCACTCATATATTTTCTTCAAAATCATAATATGTGTGGGTATCTATGCCTTGTCTTTCTATTGCCCGAAACATTGCCTTATGCTGTATGGAGTCAAATGCCTTTTCATAATCCACAAATGCCAGGCATAATGGTGTTTTATATTCATTTCCTTTCTCCATTAGCTGTGATATTACGTGAAGGTGATCCATAGTTGAGAATCCTGTCCTAAAGCCAGCTTGCTATTTCGGTTGATTCTCATCAAGTATTCTTTCTAATCTGTTAGTAATGACCCCTGTGAACAACTTGTAGATGTGGGATAACAAGCTAATTGGTCTATAATTTCCAATTTCTGATTTATCTCCTTTCTTATGCTGCAGAACTATGACTGCATTATTTAGCCCTCCTTAGGCGTCACACCTTTTCTAATGCATTTTGTGAAGAGTCTTGCCAGTTTTTGTGTCATGTCTCTCCCTCCCAATTTTAAAAACTCTACAGTAACTTCATCTTCCCCGGGGCTATCTGATTCTTCATTTTCTTCAACGCATGTTCTACCTCATCAGGAAGGATATCGGGTATGTTGTATGTCTTACTAATTTGTGAACCATCTTCCCCTCGCTCCTTGTATAATTCTCTATAGTAGTCTTCTGCTATTTATAAGTACACCATCGCTATTCTTCAGTTTCAGTATCATTTGTCTTTCTGTATTACTGCTCATGGCTGTTGATTTAAGCCCTTTGTTTTTCCCTTAATGCTTGTTCTACTTTTCTTGTGTTAAATCTTCTTATGTTCTCTCTGAGTCTCTTTCTAATGGCTTTGCATAACTCAGTATACTCAATTTTCTCCTTGTCAGTGTTTTTCTTGCTCTTCATTTGTCGTCTTCGGTTCATCATGACAAGTGTTTCTTGACTAATTTTTTCTTCTTTGGATTTCTGTTTCCCTATAGGTTTCTTGGGCTTTATCACTTTCAGAAAGTTGTAATATTCCTCGTCAATATCTTGGTCCTGAGCACTCCGCAGAAGCTCAAACTTGTTCTTAAGTTCCAGTACATACTGCTTTTTCTCCTCCTCCTCTGTTATCTCAAAGACCTTTGTATTATTTACACGAGTCAGTTTTTTCCTTTCCTTTCCTACATCTATATCAAGTGTACATCTTACCATTCTGTGATCACTTCCAACATTTACCTTATTCAGGACGGTAACATCATTCACAATATATCTTCTGTTAGTAAGGATGAAGTCGATTTCATTAGCTGTTAATCCATTTGGACTCTTCCATGTCCACTTTCTGTTCACCCTTTTCTTGAAAAAAGTGTTCATTACTGACAGTCCTTGTGATTCTGCAAATTCCACAAGTCTTTCACCTCTTTCATTTCTTTCACCAATTCCAAAATTTCCTATAGTTCCCCTTCCAACCTTAGCATTGAAGTCCCTCATAATGACAGTGTAGTGGGTTTTCTGCTCATCTAGAAGACTCAATTCTGGCGTACATTTCTTCAACCTCTTCATCATCATGGCTCAATGTTGGTGCATAAATCATTATAACCTTTAGCTTGTACCTCTTAGAAATCCTGAGTAGTAGTCTTGACACCCTTGGTAATGTACTTTTGAATTCCAAAATGTTGTTTTTTATATCTTTATGGACCAGAAAGCCAACTCCACCTTTGCTTCTTTCACTGTTTCCATTGGTGTACAGCAGATTTCCACTTGATAAACTTTAAATGATTCATTTCTTCTTCTTGTTTCAGCCAAACTAATGATATTCAAATTCACATTTTCTAATTCCTTTTCCAGATCTAATATCCTGTCTTCACCGATGAGTGATCTTATGTTGTAACAGGCTAAGTTCAGTTTCCGTGCATGGTAGCCTGGTTGTACCCAGAGATTCTTAGCACCCTCTGCTTCCACTCTGATCTTCTCACTGCCGTAAGAGGGGGGAGTGAAAGCCACTGGGGACTGAGGGCCATTGTTTCGTCTTAGTGTCATGTGCTGGAGGGTTTGGTCTTTTCCTCTTCATGCTGACTTCAACAGAACCACTCTACATGTTCGTTGCCAACTGGGTGACGTAACAGGGCTTACCATTGAGAAGGTGTGCATCAGTGGATTTTAGGTAGGCAGGCCAACTCGACTTCTCCTAAATCTTCTGAAATTGAAAGATATTTGGGTCCATCAGTTGTTTTAGACTGAGTGTCTGATAACATACAGAATGCCTGTTCTCTAAGTCCCTATTTTAACGGGGGATTTTAACTTTCCAAATATTGACTATAACTTGTGGGTTGGTCACTTAGACAATAGCAAATTTTCTGAATTTGTTGGATGACTGTTTTCTACAAGCAGCCTGTCAGCAATGCAATAAAGAAAGCAATACTACTGATCTGATTATAAGCTGTGAATCATCTTGCATTAATAATATCCAGATCAAGGAACCACTAGGCAGTAGTGACAATGATTATTATATATTGACGCAGGATTTACTTTTTAAAGATGTAAGTAGTGTAAAGGATAAGGGGAAGAGAATTTGTATTCAAAAAGTGGTCTTAAGCAGTTTTTAAGCATTTCTTTAGTGGGACCAACTGATGACGTTACCAACCGCAAATTTTAAATCAGAGACACTGAGGGAAGCAACCATAGAAGCTACTAAGCTTTTTATACCAACTAAGATGAAATTCATGGTTTAGATCTAAATGGATGCTGGATGAACTAATGACACTAGTGACTAATGAACTAATGACAGAGAAGAAAATTAATGAGATTAGTATAACTTGGCAGGGGACATGGAATCCTACAGCAAGTACAAATAGTATGCAATCAGATCACTAAGGGGATAGGCAAGATAAGGAAGATTATGAGAATTTCTTCCCAAAAAAAAAAGTCTTTGCTTATGTTAGCACTAGAAGGAAAGAGAGAGAGAGAGAGAGAGATGAATGCCATTGGCTCAGTAGATATGAATTAATAACTATTAATGATGCTGTTTGGGGTGCTGACAAACTAGATAAAGCAACTACATTCATGTGATGAAATTTTTAGGGAGGAAACAACAGATTTACACCAGTTATAATCTGGAGATAAATGACATTGTTATAACTGAGAAGAAAGTAAAAGAGAAACTGTTGAAGCTAAAAAAAAAAAAAAAATAAGCACCTGAGGACTGAGAAAATCTATCCAGTTATATAAGTATGGCCACAGTTATGAGGGGAGATTCCTCCAGATAGGAGGTGTGAAAATATGTCAATTATTTACAAAAGAGGGGGAACAAAGGGCAACACAAGCAAATTATAAACCTGTAAACCTGAATTCTGTTCCTGCAGGATCATCCTAGCAGGAGTGGAATTATATGGAAATCAGAGCATAGATTTGTTAAGTGTAATCTATCTGACCAATCTATTAGCTACTATTATACAGTAACAAAGGAACTGGATGCAAACAATAATTTTCACTTTATATATTTACATTCTAGTAACACTTCTGGCACTGTTCCATATAAAAGATTACTGTATAAATTGGAGCAAGTAACTGTTGTGGATAAAGGGATGGTTGAGTGGCAGAAGACAGAGGGTGGTTATAAATGGGTCCTGCTCTTCTTGGTTAATGTTATTAGGGGAGTCTCTCAGGTTTCAGTGCTGAGCCCCCTTACTGTTTACAATATTTATTAACGATACTTGAAGAAAGACAAACCTTGAGAGGGTTCAAAGAAGGGTGACCAAGTTGGTGAGGTGCACTAATCATTGTCCATACAAAGAATGGTTTAGATGGTGCAGACTGCAGAGCTTGGTAACTAAAATTTTAGGAGGGAACCTGACAAATGTATATGGCTAGGAATGGGGGGGGGGGGAATCAAAATGAATACAAATGAAGATATACAAGGATGTATATCTTCACTAGTAAGTAGGAAATATAAGAACCAGGAGTCATACATATAAAATCCTAGGGAATAACAGAAGGCTGAATTCCATGAAGTTTATTTTCGAGCAGCATGCTATCATTAACAATTAAATTACCTGTCAAGGTAATTGAGGTCTGAGTTTGGCAAGGTTCAAAAATTAAATAAATAGCTATTTTTTTTGAGGTAGGCAAAATATGAATGATTCAGATTATTATTATTATTTTTTTTGTTGTATGTGTGAGAGAGAGAGAGAGAGAGAGAGAGAGAGAGAGAGAGAGAGAGAGAGAGAGAGAGAGAGAGAGAGAGAGAGTGAGTGAGTGAGTTGCAGATATAGCCCACTTCCTTAAATCATTTACTCATTTTCCCTCAATTTTTGTTTATTTCCAAGTAGAAATGCGCACTTCATTACACAACTGTTCCTAGAATATGAAATTAACTTGTTTCAATTTTTGGTTATTTTTCTAAAATTTGAAAAAGCAGATTTCTAGATACTTTATTGTATGCTTTTTCAAGATCAACAAATCCTATATAGATGTTCTTGCTGTTTCCATGAGTTTTCTATAATTGGTCTTAGTGTGAACATTTTTACCTTAGCTATCCCCTCTTTGGTCTAAAATCTGAATGCCTTTTGTGATAAAGTTCTTCCCCCACCTATACTGACAATAACCAAGAATAAATAATGTAAGAATAAAATATACAGTAATTCCAAAATTTTAAGCATTTTCCTCCTCAGATGTGCAAACTAAGTTCATATGGACATGCTTATAAATCTCCAAAAGAGCATGCATAAGATTTAATCTTCATATCTGAAAACCAGAAGTGTTTAAACTTTAAAAAAAGTTTTGACACATTTTATTCTGCTTTTATAATTTTTAGATATTTTTAATCAGTTTTTTACTGTCAGACTTTATATGATGGAAATGGATCAAGTGGTCATGGCAATACCCGAGAAGGAGAGGTTGATTGTTGGGGGCGATATAAATGGTCATTTAGGAAGAAGCAAGAGAGAGGAAGGAAGAGTGTATGGAAGGTGAAGATTTGGGGAAAGAAATAGAGAAGGGAGAGGATAGTAGAACACGCAGTGGCATTCGACCTGGCGATAGTTAACACCTGCTTTAAAAAGAAAGAAAGCCAGCTGATAACATACAAGAGTGGGGAAAGGACAAACCAGATTGACTATATCATGTGCCGTAGGAGGCATCTAAAGGAAATGAGGAACAGCAAGGTGATAAACGGAAAAAGTGTCTGCACACTAGAATGCTCGTGGTCGATTGGGAGGTTGCAGTGGACAAAAGTAGGAAAAAAGGATAAAATGGTGGAGATTGAAAGAGGAGGGTTTGAAGAAGAGTTTATGGAAAAGGTGCTAAAAGGAATAAAGTTACTGGAAGATGTGCAAGAGCGGTGGAAGTTAAATAGTTGTATCATAAGGAAAGTTGGAGAAGAGTTGTTGGGAAAAACATCAGGAAAGGGAGTGCCAGAGGGAAAGGAGGCCTGGTGGTGGAATGAGGAAGCGCAAGTGGTGATAAAACAAAAGAAGGAGAAGAAGAAAAGATGGGATTTAACAGGCAGCCAGGAAGATAAAGAAGCATATAAATTAGCAAATAAGGAGGCAAAAAGGGCTGTGGCAATAGCAAAGGCAGTGGACGAGGCCTATGGGGAACTGGAAAGGAAAGATGGAGATAGGCAATTGATGAGAACAGCCAAAGCGAGAGACAAGGCATCAAAGGACTTCTCATCAATAAAACAGATTAAAGATGAGAGGGGAGTGGTTATACAGGACAAGGAGAAGGTTAAGGAAAGGTGGAGAGACTATTTTAAGAAGTTACTAAATGAGGAAAACCCAAGAGCACTATGCGAGGATGGAGAGACGAATGAAAGAGTAGTGGAAGGCATAAGCAGGAAAGAAGTGGAAAGCACACTCAGAAAAATGAAGAGGGGGAAAGCAGTAGGTGCTGACCAGATATCAGTAGAGGTATGGAGAAGTCTGGGAGAAGAAGGGATCGATATCCTATGGGACTTTATGGAAAAATTGTGGCAGCAGGAGAGGATACCCAATGAGTGGAGGGAAAGTATACGTGTGCCAATCTATAAAGGAAAGGGGGATGTGCAGGAATGTGGGAACTACAGGGGAATAAAGTTAATGTCTCATTTGATGAAGATCTGGGAAAGAATTGTGGAAGGAAGGATAAGGCAGGAGACACGGAAATAGGAGAGGAACAGTTTGGTTTCATGCCAGGAAGAACAACAGATGCGGTCTTTGCTTTAAGGCAGATGAAAAGGTGGATGATTAGAAAGATATAGGGAGATGCAAGTAGAGTTGCATATGGTGTTCATAGACCTGGAAAAAGCATATGATAGAGTGCTCAGACAAGAGGTATGGAGATGCATGAGGGAGAAGGGTGCATCAGAAAAGTACATAAGGTTTGTGAAGGAAATGTGCGAGGGAGCGGTGACTCAGGTTACGAGTAGTGTAGGTATGACTGATGGGTTCTCTGTAGAAGTTGGACTGCACCAGGGATCAGCTCTCAGCCCATATCTGGTTGATTTTGTAATGGATGTGTTGGTGAGAGAAGTGAACAGTAGAGCACCATGGAGTATGCTGTTCACGGATGATATCGTACTGTGCGAACCATCTCAAGGAAAGGTAGAGAAGAAATTGGAGGAATGGAGGAAAGCGTTGGAAGAGAGAGGCATGAGGATAAGTAGAACAAAGACAGAATACATGGTATTAAATGGAGATGAGAGCTCTATAAAACTGCAGGAGGAAAGGCTACCATCAGTTTCAAAATTTAAGTATCTGGGTTCAAACATTGAGAGGGATGGAGGACTGAGTGCTGAAATACAGCATAGAGTGCAATGTGGATGGTTGAACTGGAGAAAGATGAGTGGGGTGCTGTGTGATAAGAAAGTAAATTGTAAAATGAAGGGAAGAGTGTATAAAACTGTGGTTAGCCCCACATTGATGTACGGTGCTGAGACATGGGCGATTACAAGGGCCCAGGAGAAAAAGATGGACGTGGCAGAGATGAGGATGCTAAGATGGATGTGTGGTGTGACGAAGAAGGACAAGATAAGAAATGACTACATCAGAGGTATGGTTAAGAGGTATGGATAGGGAAGAGGGGGAGACCTAAGCTGAGATGGAAGGACAAGGTGGCAGTGATTTAAAAGAGAGAGGATGGAGGAGAGAGGAAGCCAAGGATAGGGAGGAATGGAGGAAAAGAATTAAGGACAGAAATGCTGACCCCATATAAACGTGGGAAGAAGGCGAAGATAAAGAAGATTGTCAGACTTTATATATATATATATACATATATACTATCATTTGAATTATATTAAATAGTTAAATTATAATAAAATGAATAAAATAATTAAGCATTCATTAGAGGCAGCGACATGTAATTCCTCCATATGAAGCTGAAATACATCCAATATTTTAAATTAAATAAAATAAAACATAAGCCAGTAGTATGGCAAAAACTGTAGAGCGAAAATTAACATAAAAATAACCCAAATAAACAATCAAACGAAAGAATAGATATAAATAGTAGCCCAGAAACCCTAGTATAATTTCGATCTTTAAATCCAATTAACAAAACTATACAAAATTTAGGATAATGCCAATTAGTTATTAATTTAGCGGTACCCCCCCCGAGAGGTACCAGTTCCGAAAAACATGAAATATCACCAAAAGAGGGTTAAAGGAACTACCAAACGATAACAAAATCAAAATAAACTAAAATAAAATAAAATAGACTGACCATCATGCCCCATATCGACAGAGGCCCACGAGGCCAATAATGGTCATGGAATCGCTGCATTTCAATCGTCATACAAAACATCGCAAAGGCGGAAATATCGAAGAACCAAACCACCCTTCCATTCTCCGATAGATCAACCAATGCAGAGGATTTGCATGGCGGTGGTCCTTATGCAGCGAAAATAAAATATAGAACAGACAGCACTCTAAAGCAGAGCCACACCACTGACATACTGTAAGCTGAATCAGCTTATATTGAAGAAAAAAAAGATAGATGGCGGCACAGGCGTTGCTAAATTAGCATATCGACCCATTACTATTGAATTATATTAAATGTTGACGAAAATTAAATTATAATAAAAATTAAGATAATTAAGCAATTCATTAGAGGCAGCAACTTGCAATTCATCCATATGAAGCCGAAATATATACTATCATTTGAATTATATTAAATAGTTAAATTATAATAAAATGAATAAAATAATTAATTATTTGTCGATATGCTAATTTAGCAATGCCTGTGCCGCCATCTATCTTTTTTTTCTTCAATATAAGCTGATTCAGCTTACAGTATGTCAGTGGTGTGGCTCTGCTTTAGAGTGCTGTCTGTTCTATATTTTATTTTCGCTGCATAAGGACCACCGCCATGCAAATCCTCTGCATTGGTTGATCTATCGGAGAATGGAAGGGTGGTTTGGTTCTTCGATATTTCCGCCTTTGCGATGTTTTGTATGACGATTGAAATGCAGCGATTCCATGACCATTATTGGCCTCGTGGTCCTCTGTCGATATGGGGCATGATGGTCAGTCTATTTTATTTTATTTTAGTTTATTTTGATTTTGTTATCGTTTGGTAGTTCCTTTAACCCTCTTTTGGTGATATTTCACGTTTTTCGGAACTGGTACCTCTCGGGGGGGTACCGCTAAATTAATAACTAATTGGCATTATCCTAAATTTTGTATAGTTTTTGTTAATTGGATTTAAAGATCGAAATTATACTAGGGTTTCTGGGCTACTATTTATATCTATTCTTTCTTTTCGTTTGATTGTTTATTTGGGTTATTTTTATGTTAATTTTCGCTCTACAGTTTTTGCCATACTACTGGCTTATGTTTTATTTTATTTAATTTAAAATATTGGATGTATTTCAGCTTCATATGGAGGAATTGCATGTCGCTGCCTCTAATGAATGCTTAATTATTTTATTTATTTTATTCATTTTATTATAATTTAACTATTTAATATAATTCAAATGATAGTATATATTTCGGCTTCATATGGAGGAATTGCAAGTTGCTGCCTCTAATGAATTGCTTAATTATCTTAATTTTTATTATAATTTAATTTTCGTCAACATTTAATATAATTCAATAGTAATGGGTCGATATGCTAATTTAGCAACGCCTGTGCCGCCATCTATCTTTTTTTCTTCAATATAAGCTGATTCAGCTTACAGTATGTCAGTGGTGTGGCTCTGCTTTAGAGTGCTGTCTGTTCTATATTTTATTTTCGCTGCATAAGGACCACCGCCATGCAAATCCTCTGCATTGGTTGATCTATCGGAGAATGGAAGGGTGGTTTGGTTCTTCGATATTTCCGCCTTTGCGATGTTTTGTATGACGATTGAAATGCAGCGATTCCATGACCATTATTGGCCTCGTGGTCCTCTGTCGATATGGGGCATGATGGTCAGTCTATTTTATTTTATTTTAGTTTATTTTGATTTTGTTATCGTTTGGTAGTTCCTTTAACCCTCTTTTGGTGATATTTCACGTTTTTTGGAACTGGTACCTCTCGGGGGGGGTACCGCTAAATTAATAACTAATTGGCATTATCCTAAATTTTGTATAGTTTTCGTTAATTGGATTTAAAGATCGAAATTATACTAGGGTTTCTGGGCTACTATTTATATCTATTCTTTCTTTTCGTTTGATTGTTTATTTGGGTTATTTTTATGTTAATTTTCGCTCTACAGTTTTTGCCATACTACTGGCTTATGTTTTATTTTATTTAATTTAAAATATTGGATATATATATATATATATTTAAATAATGTTGGAAAAGAAGTATTACTTAATCAAAATAAAAAGGAGGGTACAGCACACATCAGAGGCAGCAAAAAGCATATTCCTCTATATGACGCTTGAAATATAGTCATATAAATTAGAATAAGGTTTAAAATAATAAAATAATGCCAGCAGTACGGCAAGACAAGAGCGAAAAAACAAAATTAAACCTAGATTCAAATCTAACAGGGAGGGAAGAGAAAGGTAACAAGAATAAAAATATATTGCAATGGAAACTAAATTAATTTAGAAAATCTAATTATATGAATAATAATTCATTGAAATTTAAAGCCAATTAAATAAAAATTTAGTGGTGCCCCCTCTGATGGGCACCAGGTCCAAATTTATGTGAAATATCACCAAACAGAGATTTAAACCATTCACAATAAAACAAAACAAAAATAGAAAAAATAGACTGACCATTATGCCCCATCTCAACAGAGGACCACAAGGCCAATAATGGTCAGGGAATCGCTGCATTTCGAACGCTAAACAAATCGCCGCAAAGGCGAAAAGATCACAAGACCAGTCCGCTCTTATTTTTTCGCTCTTGTCTTGCCGTACTGCTGGCATTATTTTATTATTTTAAACCTTATTCTAATTTATATGACTATATATATATATATACATATATATTTAACTGGTTATACAAAAAATCTATTACAAATAACAGTGTTACTCAGTAAAAAAACAATTTCAGCTTTGTCATGCATTTATGTTCTTAGCATTTCGTAAAAATCCTGTCATATGAGGTGATAACATTTTTCTATCATTCTTTTTTTTTTTCCCCACAGGCCAATACATTCCCCTTTCAATACATTCTTCATTATGAACCCCATAGTTTTCTATACGATAAAGGTTAAATTTACAGAGGTGTGATCCCATATCACTATAGGACCAACTTTGTAAACTGGGAGGATATCTGCCCATCTCCTCTATATGAACGTAGTTCCAGGATACTATCAACCTAATTGAGAGATTTCATGATTTGTCCTGCTGTTTCCTTTAAGATAAATGGATAAATCACAACAGTTTTTTTAGGTGTGTTCACATGTATATATATGCACCTATTGCCTTCACAATGTCCATCCATCTGTCTGTCAATCTGTTACTTGTGGATTGATTTTCATGAAATTTTATATTTGAGCCTTTAAAAATATTTGTTGGGCCATATCCAAATTTCATTAAAATTGAACCAATTGAAATTCAGCAATTAATATTTCTCATTTAGCATTAGTAGAGGCATGCTATGTAAGAAAGCAAGTTTATAGAGCCCACAGCCAAAAAAAAAAAAAAAAAAAAAAAAAAATCCCCATTTCACCCATCCATTCACTCCAAACTTGTCTAGTTCTGCCTTGAACTTATTTAAGCTGTTGACCTCCACTATGACAGTTGTAAGTTTTTTCCAGCCATCAAACACCCACTGGCTAAAGGCAAATTTCTGCATGTCTATTCTACAATTGTCTTTTCTCAATCTGAATATATGTCCTCTCAAGTGAGTCTCAGCAAGAGAAAGAATCCCATCAGCATTAAAGCTTGCCCTTGTACAAGGAGACAATCACCTCCTTACCTTGCTAGCAAAATTCTTGTATATCACAGACAAGACACCAGGAGCTATTCTTGTAGCCTGTCAGCACTGAAATTACCCCCAGGTCCTTTTCATTCTCCAGTAACTTGAGTAGTACCACACAGTTGGTATATTACTCTGGGGTTACTGCTACTCATATGCAGTATTTTACATTTGTCAATGTTAAACTTCAGTTGCCACCTCTCAGCCAATCTCCTCAACTTTCTTAGATAGATTCTGTTGCAATAGTGTACTGTCATTAACAACCCTGCCAATGTTTGTATCGTCTGCAAACTTGATCATTAATCACTGATATACCTTCATCAATATCATTGATAAATACAAGGAGCCCAACAACAAACCCCGGGGGACTCCACTAATAACATTAGTCCATGAAAAGCTGCATCCATTGATTACCACTCTGTCTTCTCCCACTCAACCATCCCTTTATCCACAGCACAACTTGCCCTTAATGCCATACTGCTCAAATTTGTACAGTAGTCTTCCATGTGCAACAGTATCAAAAGCTTTCCTAAAACCCAAGTATACGATATCAAAATCATGTTTTTGCATCCAGTTCCTTTGTGTTCAATCATAGTATCTAATCAAATTGGTCAGACAAGACTTCCCCTTAACTTCAGTGTTAATGGTCCATGCTGTGTCTGAATTATAACTGCAGTGCTTCTTTAACCAGTGATTCCATTATTTTTCATGGAACAGAAGTTAAACTAACAGGTCTATAGTTACCTGTGTCACCCTTTGATGAATCCCCTTTGTGAATTGGTGATACATTTGCATGCCTCTAGTTCATGGGGACCTCCCCGGAGTCCAAGGAAGCTCTCATAATTATGGTTAAGGGTTTGCTTACTTCCTTTGCTGCTTCCTTTAATATAACTGGATAGACACAGTCCACCCCAGGTGCCTTTTTTATGTTCAACTTCAACAATTTCTCCTCCATTTTGCTCTCAGTTATTACAAAATCATTTAGATCCCTGCTTGAATTTGATAAATTTCTAGCCTCCACTTCCCTACAGACTTTCTCATGTGTGAATATAGATGCAAAATACTCATTTTGTCGGCTACCTTAGCAGGATCATCAACAATTGAAACACTGATGTCAAGCAGGCCAATCTGATTCATTCCTTTCCTTCTAGAGTTTACATAAATAAAGAAGTCCTTGCTGTTTTTCTTTGCATCCTTTCCCAAAGATTTCCCATAATCTGCATTTGTGACTTTATTACAGAGTAGCTTATATCTAGCATAGTCGTTTGTATCACCTGATAATTTATATGTATCCCATGCATTTTTATTCTCTGTCACAAGTCTCATTAGTTTATCTGCCTTCCATTTAGGCCTAATCCTTGAACAGTATTACTTAGATGGGACAAAAAGCCTAATAGTATCCAAGATTATTTCCTTGAATGCTTCCCATTTAAAATATGCTGTTGGTGACATCAGTTGGTTTCATTGTATAGAATTTAAAAACTGTCTGAGACCACTGTAGTTACCTTTTAGTAACATTCGTAAAGGCACAAGATGCAAAGAAAGAAAGCCTATACAGGAATCTCTCGATTAGTGCGAGACTCGAATTAATGCGGTTTATATTTAGCTAACAATTTGATTAGCACAAATCAAAATTTCGATTAGCGTGGTATTTTGGCTTGGCCTAAAGAAACTGAAGCTGGTGATGCTACGAATGTAAATACACTGCTAAAGTTTTTTTTTTTTTTTTTTTTTTTTTTTTTATGAGAATCCCAAACACGAGAGGTATTAGAACCTATAGTACTTAGTACCGTGCTTGGATTTGAGGGTAGGAAGACAAAAGAAGATATTTGTTGACATTGGACTTGAACTTCTGTAGATTGTAATTTTCAGGAAATACGTATGAAGGAAGGTGGTTCCAGAAAACGGCAGTTGAATGAATAAATGACTTGAACTTCTGTAGATTGTAATTTTCAGGAAATACGTATGAAGGAAGGTGGTTCCAGAAAACGGCAGTTGAATGAATAAATGAGGAAGATGAAAAGTTGGTTCTGTGGGTTTGAAGTTGGACAGTAAATGGATGTTGGCTGGTGGCGGCACATGTTCGACTGTTTTGAAAGAGAGAGCAGGAATTATAGAAGCCAATTCAGAAGAACAGTGCCCATGGAAGTATCTGTAGAAGAGGCATGCAGCAGAAACAGTGCATCTATGAGAAAGCGAGTGGAGAGACTCTGTTAGAGATGAATCATTAATTAACCTAACTGCCTTCTTCTGAATGGAATCAAGAAGCCGGAGAGAGGTTTTGGGGGCACCACCACAGATATGGGAACAATATTCCATGGCAGGGCAAATTTGCGATTTATACAGAGTGAGAAGCTGTTTGGAAGAAAAGTAACGCTGAGTGCGAAAGAGAAAATCAAGTTTTTTAGATGCAGAGGAAGCAATATTTGTAATGTGCTTGTGCCAAGAGAGATTAGAAGTCAGGGTAATCCCCAAAAGAGATATATCATTTTGCCTAGAAATCGGAGTGTCACTAAAGATAAGCATAGGAGTAGAAGAATCCTTTTTGCGAGATATAAGACAAGACTGAGTTTTAGAAGGGTTGAAATCAACTAAGTTGTCTTTGCCCCACTGGAGAATTACCTGAAGATCGGCATTTAAGGAATTGGAAGCAGATTTTCGAGAAGTTGAAGCTGATTGAGCAGGACAAGGTTTCTCAAAATGGAAAGTTGAATGAAATGTGCTATCATCGGCAAAACTATGGATAGGATTTCCAGTCAATGGAAGAAGGTCACTGATATACAAGAGGAAAAGAGTGGGGGAAAGAACTGAACCTTGGGGGACACCGGCATTAGTGGAGAAGTTAGAAGACAGAGAGCCATCTACCATCACCCTCAGTGAGCGATCAGAGAGAAAACTGGATAACCAATTACTAAAAACAGTTGGCAAACCATAAGATGGAAGCTTGTTTAGAAGACCTTTATGCCAAACACGATCAAAAACCTTTCAGATGTCAAGAGCAACTACTTGTCTTTCACCGAACCTTTCCATTGAATTAGTCCATAAATGGGTAACATAAGCCAGAATATCACCAGTGGATCGACACTGACGGAATCCATATGGCGATCGTTGATCAGACGGAAGGTTTCTAGGTAGTTTAAGAGTTGGCGGTTAATTGATTTCTCCATTACTTTAGAAAGAGTAGAAGTAATTGCAATGGGACGATAATTGGATGGGAGGGATTTGTCACCCTTTTTAGGAACTGGCTGGATATGAGCAAATTTCCAAGCAGAAGGAAAAACACCTCTGGAATAAGAAAGTGAAAAAAGGCGGCAAAGAATAGGAGTAAGTTCAGGAGCACAGGTTTTGAGAACAAGTGGAGAAATACCATCAGGACCTGGAGCTTTCTTAGCATCAAGGTTCATCAAAATCCTTCTGATATCCTTTTGACGGAAGACCACAGGAGGCATTGAATGGAGCGTGTTAGGAATGGAGGGAGGTGTTTTACCAAGATCATTAATACATGAGCTCAAAGAAAAATGGGATGCTAGCAGGTCAGCTTTATCCTTGGCTGAAGTGACAACAGAACCATCTGGTTTGGACAGAGGTGGGAGCAAAGATGGCCAAAAGTTGCGGCCAATAGCTTTGGCAAGAGACCAGAATGCTCGGCTACCATTAGGGCAAGAAGCAAGTTTTCTATTCTTAGCCTGTTCAAACTCTAGTTTGGACTGGTTAATAATGCTTTGCAACTGTTGCGAGCTTTGGTGTAGGCAGAAAATGAAACTGAAGAATTAGAAACAAGCCAATTACGATATGCAACATTCTTCTCTTGGACGGCCTTAGCACATTTATTGGAAAACCAAGGTTTAGATAAAGGACGAGATTTTAAAGTGGAGTGTGGGATAAAGGATTCCATTCCTGCAAGAATAATTTCACTGACACGATCTGAGCAAACGTTGACATCAGAAGTTTTGAAACAGTAATCCGACCAAGGAAAAGAAGAAAAGATGTCTCGCAGGTCATCCCATTTTGCATTCTTGTAATGCCAAACAACACGTGGTTGGGAATAGCCATGAGATAAAGGTTCCATTGGAGAAGAGACAATCACCAAGTTGTGATCTGAAGTGCCTAAAGGACCTCTCACTTCGACCATGTACTTAGAAGGGTTGTTTGTGAGAAAAAGATCAAGCGTATTGGCTGTATGTTTAGGATTGTCTGGTATTCTTGTAGGTAAATGGACAATCTGTGCTAGGTCATTAGTAATTGCAAAAGCCTCAGCATCTCGACCTGCTGGGTCGGTGTGACTAGAAAACGGAAGCCAGCTGGAGTTGTGAACATTAAAATCACCAAGGAAAATTACTTCACTGTTAGGAAAGTTGGACTGGAGAAAGTCAAGTTGCAAAGAGAGGAAGTCAAAGAGCTCCAAGTGATTAGTGGAGTTGGGAGAACGGTAGAGACAACAGATGAATTTGACACAATGAGGTAGAGAGATTTTAAGTCAGAGAAGATCAAAGAGAGGAGATTCCAAATTGACAAGTCTCTGACAGGGAATATCAGAACGGACATATGCACAAGTAGCACCTTTGAGGCGAAAGGAATCATACAGCGAATAATTTGGGCATCTGAGATGAGCAGTAGATGAATCAACCGATATCTGAGATTCTGTCAGAAAAAGTACATGGGGTTTGGAAGACTGCAAGTGGAAATGGACATCGTTGAGATTAGAATTGAGACCACGTATATTTGTGAAATGAATTAGGAAGTCCTTGTGAGGTTTAGATCTTTTCGCAGATAAGCTTGCTCTATTATTTTGACAATTCATGGTGTATTCAATAGTAAGAAAAGGTGGGTGGGACATGCTGTATGAAGTAATGAAATTTTTGGATATGGCGTACACGTGGTAAGAATATACCCAGATCCTTGACATAACGTGGCCTCGACAATGCTCCCCGCCGCATACACACTACTCGGACTCCCTCCAGTCACTATCTGGCAGAGTAGAGGCAGCAAGATTATACACTAACTGATCCGGAAGCTTCCTAGAGAGTTACCAATAGGTTCAGTCCGGTGTACTAACTAGCGGCCGGCCTGCGAACACCGTTTTAGAGCTGTACCCTCGAAATGTAAGGAATATTGGATCTCGCCACGACGTTCATCATAACCTCAAAAGTCATCAATCATACTGCATGATGGAAGAGATAGGGAAAGGTTGACCGGAACTTAGCTCTAGAGACTAAACATGGGTTCCACCATTTCAAGCCTCCAATAAGCAAAGTGGTGGTATTTCACCGGTTGATGAGAGTCATCTACCACCTAATACTGCCTGGTAACATAGAGGGGCGGCGTTCCTCCATGTGGTGTGGGCGCCACACCTCGACGCCTGCTTACGTTGGTTCACACCTGGGTGGTCACCCACCATGTACTTGCGCATGGAGGTTATACCCAGGATTACTAACAGTCCCACCATCGTGAAGGTGCAAGCAGAGGATTTGGCTGTCACAGACCGTCCGGACTTCGCCGAAATTGGGTCCACTTGACTTGAGTGTCACACGAATATCAGTTCCATCAGCGTTTTAGACTCCCAGATAGCAAGTACAGCTTGTCTGGCATATCTGAGAGAATGTCTGTGACAACCTCAAGGACCAAGGACAAAGTATGCATAACATTAGGGAGTTACTGTTTATTTCGCATCGTGTCATACCTTCTCCATCGAGAAATAAACAAAAACGAACGCAGGATACAGTGTGGGAAGATTGTTTTTCTACCATAAGAAAATAAAAAAGGAAACTGATTATTTGAAATGTGCATTATTACAACAATTGAAATATTTTCTAACGTTATGCACTCTGAAGGACAACACCAGCTGCACCGCATTTATTAATTACGTGCAGATCAGTTGCTTTCAGTTATTCTTGTGGTGCGTGTTAACGTGCAGACTCCCGTGTATCTCATGCCATTAATTACTGTGCATACTAATTAATCACATTAATTTCTATTAAATTTTTTATATATTACGTAATTATTAACTATGGATAAAAGGAAAAGTGTATCTGATAGGACCTTTGGTAAAAAGAAAAGAAAAGTGATAACATTAGATGAAAAAATTGAAGTCATAAAAAGATTTGAAGATGGTGAGTAAAATACAAATTTTTCGACATCTTGGAATGCCTGAATCAATGGTTCGGATGATTTTAAGTAAAGCCAGTGCATATAAGGAAAAAGGTAAGCTTGCTTCATCATCAGCATGCACACAAACCATAAGAAATAGAAGTGTTACGTCTTTTAGCCATTGGGATAGAAGACTGCAATAAAAAAGAATTCCGATATGTACAATGACCATAAAAATAAAAGCTTTGAGTATTTTTGCAATGTTAAAGGAAAAGTCAACAATAGAAAGCTTGGGTAGAGGGGTAACTGAAGAAAATATTCAAGCAAGTTCTTCAAAAGAAAAAGTGATTGAAGTGGAAATGGAAGAAAATTTCACTGCCAGTAAAGGCTGGTTTGAACGGTTTAAGAAAAAAACAGGAATGCATAATGTTGCATTGACTGGAGAAGCGGCTAGTGCAGATAAAGATGAAGCCACGAAATAATCCAAAATTTTAAAGAAAATTGTTGATGACAGCGGCTATACAGATCAACAAATATTTAACGTTGATGAAACAGGCCTTTTTTAGAAATGAATGCCAAAAAAAAAATCTTTCTAGCACAAAAAGAAAAGGCTCAGCCCAAGCTATAAAGTTTCCACTTTTATTCGGAGGCAATGTAGAAGGCGAGTTGAAATTAAAACCCATGGTTATCTAAAGAAATGAAACTCCCAGATCTTTCGGTAAAGGTTTTAATAAAGCAAGCCTACCTGTTGTTTGGCGCTCTAATAGAAAAGCTTGGTCACAAAAGCTTTATTTGAAGAGTGGTTCACTAGTTATTTTTGTCCGAAAGTTAAGGCCTACTGAAGAAAATAATTTTGTATTCAAAATTTTATTACTTTTAGACAATGCTCTGGGCCACCCTTTCTGATTTGTGTGAAAACGTGAAAGTTATTTTTATACCTCCAAATATGACAAGTCTTTTACAGCCTATGGATCAAGGCATAATCACTACTTTTAAGGCCTATTATTTATGCAGAACATTTGCTAAGCAATTGAAGCAACAACTGGAGATGGTGCAGTTTCTTTAGCTGAATTTGGAGAAATTACGACATCAGGAAAGCAACAGACAATATTCATGAGTTATGGTCTGAAGTAACACCCAGCAACATGAGAGCAGTTTGGAAGCATATTCTGCCACATTGCGCAAATGATTTCTGTAGTTTCACTCATGTCAACACTGTTATTAATGAAATAGCAAATATTGGAACAGATCTAGGCTTTGATGAAATCAAAAACAGTGATGTTCGCAAATTGTTGGAATCACATTCAGAACAATTAAGTGATTCTGACCTCCTTAATATTGATGAACAACGAGCATATGACGGGGGGAAATTTGTGAGGAAGAAAATGTCCAAGAAAAGAAGTTGACATTAAAAGAACTTGAAGGAATATTTTGTACAGATGAAAATTTGAAACAAATAATCATGGATGTAGACCAGGATATCGAGCACAATATGCAAATTCACAGGAACATTGAAAAAGAGGTGTTGTATCCATACAAGCAAATTTATGATGAAAGAAAGAAAGAAAAGTCTGCGTAAACCTGCCTTTTGAAATATTTTTCAAAGAAATAAAGTGAGATATATAATGTCATTTTTTAATTTCAATAAACTTTTGATTACTGTAATGCAAATATTTATAATTATCCTTTGCTTTTATACTGCTGTACATTAAATTCCCATAAAAAAAAAAACGTATTTTTAAAAATATTGATTGGTATATTGTAGGTCTTGGAGACAGGATATTAGAGCTGGAAAAGGAATTAGAAAATGTGAATGGGGATATCATCGGTTTGGCTGAAAGAAGAAGAAGAAATGAATCACTTATAAGTTTATCAAGTGGATGCAGTACACCAATGGAAACAGTGTAAGGAGTGAAGGTGGAGTAGGGTTTCTGGTCCATAAAGATTTTAAAAACAACATTTTGGAATTCAAAAGTACATCACCAAGGGTGTCAAGACTAATACTCAAGATTTCTAAAAGGTACAAGCTAAAGATTATAATGATTTATGCACCAACATCGAGCCATGATGATGAAGAGGTTGAAGAAATGTACACTGAAATTGAGTCTTCTAGATGAGCAGAAAACCCACTACACTATTATTATGGGGGACTTCAATGCTAAGGTTGGAAAAAGGCAAAACAGCGCAGAAAGAGGAACTATAGGAAATTTTAGAATTGGTGAAAGAAATAAAAGAGGTGAAAGACTTGTGGAATTTGCAGAATCTCAAGGATTGTCAGTAATGAACACTTTTTTCAAGAAAAGGGTGAACAGAAAGTGGATGTGGAAGAGTCCAAATGGATTAACAACTAATGAAATCGACTTCATGCTCACTAACAGAAGATATATTGTGAATGATGTTACCGTCCTGAATAAGGTAAATGTTGGAAGTGATCACAGAATGGTAAGATGTACACTTGATATAGATGTAGGAAAGGAAAGGAAAAAACTGACTCGTGTAAATAATACAAAGGTCTTTGAGATAACAGAGGAGGAGAAAAAGCAGTATGTACTGGAACTTAAGAACAAGTTTGAGCTTCTGCAGACTGCTCAGGACCAAGATATGACGAGGAATATTACAACTTTCTGAAAGTGATAAAGCCCAAGAAACCTATAGGGAAACAGAAATCCAAAGAAGAAAAAATTAGTCAAGAAACACTTGTCACGATGAACCGAAGACGACAAATGAAGAGCAAGAAAAACACTGACAGGGAGAAAATTGAGTAAACTGAGTTATGCAAAGCCATTAGAAAGAGACTCAGAGAGGACATAAGAAGTTTTAACACAAGAAAAATAGAACAAGCATTAAGGGAAAACAAAGGATTTAAATCAGCAGCCATGAGCAGTAATACAGAAAGACAAATGATACTGAAACTGAAGAATAGCGATGGTGTACTTATAAACAGCAGAGAAGGCATAATTCAAATAGCAGAAGACTACTATAGAGAATTATACAGGAGCGAGGGAATGATACCAGCAGTGGGGAAGATGGATTGCAAAGTAGCAACACATACGACATACCCCGATATTCTTCCTGATGAGTTAGAACATGCATTGAAGAAAATGAAGAATCGGAAAGCCCTGGGGGAAGATGAAGTTACTGTAGAGTTGTTAAAATTGGGAGGAAGAGACATAATACAAAAACTGTCAAGGCTCTGCACAAAGTGCATTAGAAAAGGTGTGACGCCTAAGCAGTGGAATAATGCAATCATAGTTTTGCTGCATATGAAAGGAGATAAATCAGAAATTAGAAATTATAGACCAATTAGCTTGTTATCCCACATCTACAAATTGTTCACAAGAGTCAATACTAACAGATTAGAAAGAATACTTGATAAGAATCAACCGAAAGAGCATGCTGGCTTTAGGACAGGATTCTCAACTATGGATCACCTTCATGTAATATCACAACTAATGGAGAAAGCAAACGAATATAAAACACCATTATGCCTGGCATTTGTGGATTATGAAAAGGCATTTGACTCCATACAGCATAAGGCGATGTTTTGGGCACTGGAAAGACAAGGCATAGATACGCCATATATTATGATTTTGAAGAAAATATATGAGAGTGCTACCTCCTTATTAGACTAGACAAAGACAGTAGTAAATTTAAAATCGAGAAAGGAGTTCGACAAGGAGACAATATCTCCAAAGCTGTTTACTGCTGCCCTTGAGGAAGCTTTCAGAAGATTAGACTGGTCGCAGAAAGGAGTCAATGTGAATGGAGAGTACCTAAACCATTTACGATTTGCAGATGACATTGTGGTTATAAGCCACGATCCCAAAGAATTAGAGGAAAATCTTAATCAGTTATGCAGAGTTAGTAAGGATTTTGGACTAAAGATGAATATGGCTAAAACAAAAGTAATGATGAACAAGTATGCCACGGAAAGGGAAATAATGATTGAAGGAGCAGTAATTGAAAAGGTGGAGTCATACTTATCTGGGACAAGTTATTAGCTGTAATAATGATAAATGGCTGGAAGTCAAGAGAAGAATAAATTTTGGATGGATAGCATTCAGGAAATATAGTCAAATACTGAAGATCAATATCCCAGTTTGTCTGAAACGTAAAATAATGAATCAATGTATACTCCCCACCATGACTTATGGAAGTGAAACGTGGGCACTCACCAAAAGAATGGAAGCGAAGCTGAGAACTAAACAGCGAAGAATGGAACGAATTATATTGGGAATCAGACTGTTAGATAAGAAGAGAAACACATGGATTAGGCAACAAGAATATTTGCTGATGCTATCGAGGCAGTGTTAGGTGGGTCGGAAAACTGTTAGCTTGGGGGGAGACAAAGACCAATAGATTGACAGTAGCCACTGGCAGAGGTAAAAGAGATTCTTGCACTGCTTCTATTAGAATGAGCAGAAGCCTGAAAAACAAGATGCATGATATTTCAGAGACTGCTGGGAGCCATTGCGGTACAAGTAAACACATGGGTTGTGTTAGGGTAGCTAAGAATAGAAACAGGTGCAGGTATACTTGCGTGTACACGAATGCTAGGAGTTTAGTAAACAAATTTGATGAATTTGAGGTATTGCTCAAAACATCAAAGGCAAATATTGTTGGGATATCAAAGACGTGGTGTCACACAGATATAAGGGATGCAGAACTGGAATTTGGGGAGTACAACGTCTACAGAAAGGATAGGAAGGGGGGAGGGGTTATGCTATCAGTTAAGAAACACATAAAAACCAAGGAAGTGAAGCCAGTCGACATCACTGGACAGTGCAGTGTTGAGTCAGTTTGGTGTGAAATAAGCATTGGGAGATCAAAATTGCTATAGGCCTAATGACTCTGATGAGTATAATAAGAAACTGTACAGGGAAATAGAGTGGGCCAGTAAATCAGAGAGTCTTATAATGGGAGATTTTAATTTCCCAGATATTGACTGGAATTTGGGGGCTGGTCACTCACACACTAACAGGGATTTTGTGGATTTATTGGATGACTGTTTTCTACATCAGCATGTTCGGGAGGCAACTAGAGGGAGTAATACTCTTGATTTGATTCTTAGCAGTGATTCTTCATGCATTAAGAATCTGCAGATAAATGAACCACTAGGTGGCAGTGATCACAGTGTGCTGAAGTGGGATTTACTCAAAGAGGTAACTACCATTAGGGGTAAAGGACCAATAGGGATAAAGGGAAGGGTTATTGCTTCCGTAAAGGCGATTACGATGGACTGAGACAGTATTTAAATTCTATACAGTGGGACCAATTGATGATGTTACCAACAGCAAATTCAAAATGGGAAGCATTCAAAGAACTTATCTTGGAAGCTACCAGGCTTTACATACCAACTAAGAAATATTGTTCAAGGTTTAGGCCAAAATGGATGTCAGATGAACTAATGAGGCATATGGCAGAGAAGAAAAATGCATGGGATATTTACAAATTAACACATGACACAGAAGCCTATAATAGATACAAGTTGATATGCAACCAAGTTACAAAGGAGGTTAGGCAGGCGAAGGCAGATTACGAGAAATCCTTGGCAAGGGATGCAAAGAAAAACAGTAAAGAGTTCTTTACTTATGTAAACTCTAGAAGGAAGGGGATGAATCCGATTGGTCCACTTGATATTGATGGGTCAACTGTTGATGATCCTGCTTAGGTAGCTAACAAACTAAATGAATATTTTGCATTGACATTCACATATGAGGAGTTATTCAGCGAGGGGAATGCCAGAGGTGTATTCAACTCTAGCAGTAAGCTACAGAATCTTGAAATAACTGGGAGTAAAGTGGAGGAGAAACTGTTGAAGATAAACACAAGAAAGGCACCCGGGGTGGATGGGATCTATCCAGTTATATTAAAGGAGGCAGCAAAGGAAGTAAGCAAACCCTTAGCCATAATTATGAGGGCTTCCTTGGACTCAGGGTAGGTACCCATAGACTGGAAATGTGCAAATGTGACCCCAATTCACAAAGGAGGATCAAAGGCCGACACAAGTAATTATAGACCTGTTAGTTTAACTTCTGTTCCAGGAAAATTAATGGACCACATGTTAAAGAAGCACTGCAGGATCATTTAGACAAGACTTCAGTTATAGCTCGGACACAGCATGGCTTTGTTAAGGGGAAGTCTTGCCTGACCAATTTGATTGGATACTATGATGCAGTCACAAAAGAACTGGATGCAGGGAATAGCTTTGATATTATATACTTGGATCTTTTGATACTGTTGCACATGGAAGACTGCTACACAAATTGGAGCAGTGTGACATTGGAGGTAAATTGCTGCTATGGATAAAGGGGTGGTTGAGGGGGAGATGATAGAGAGTGGTAATCAATAGACAGTGCTCATCGTGGACTAATGTTATTAGTGGAATCCCTCAGGGCTCAGTGTTGGGTCCATTATTGTTTTCTGTATTTATAAATGATATTGATGATGGTATATCAAGCTTAATGTCCAAGTTTGCAGACGATACAAAGGTTGGCAGGGTTCACAAGGACACTACTGACACTATGCTGCTGCAACAGGATCTGGAAAGGTTGAGCAGATGGGCTGAGAGGTGGCAAATGAAGTTTAACATTGACAAATGTAAAGTACTACACATGGGAAACAGCAACCCCAGAGCAACGTATCAACTCTGTGGTACTACACTGACAGTGGTAGAGAATGAAAGGGACTTCGGGGTGGTTGTGCAGGCAGATATGAAGTTCTCTGAGCAGTGCAGACGGGCTGCAAGAGTAGCTCATGGAGTATTGTCAATGATATACAGGAATTTTTCCAGCAGGGATAAGGAGGTGATTATTCCCTTGTATAAGGTAATGGTCAGGCCACACCTAGAGTACTGTATACAGGTCTGGAGGCCTCATTTCAAGAAGGATGTAGAGCTGCTGGAACGAGTACAGAGAAGTGCAACAAGATTAGTGAATGGAACAAAGGGGTGCTCTTACGAAGAAAGGCTTAAGTTTTGCAAATTACAGTGTCTGGAGACTAGGCACCAGCAAGGTGATCTGATAGAGGTGTATAAAGCCTTGAATGGTTTGAGCATGCTCAATGCTGATGGGATTCTTCCTCTAGCTCAGAATAATCACCTGAGAGGACATAAATTCAAATTGAGGAAAGACAGATGTAGGATAGACGTGCGGAAATTTGCCTTTAGCCAGCGGGTGGTTGGTTGGTGGAACAGACTTCCATCCCTTGTAGTGGAGGTTGATAGCCTAAATAAGTTTAAGGCTCAGCTGGACAGGTATTTTGAACGAACAGAGGGGTGAAGTGGGGTTTTTTTTTTTTTTGGCTGATGCTGCATAAGCTTGCTTTATAGCATCAAATGCCTCTACTAATGCTAACAAACTCAAGTAAAGGACATTCTTATCAAAACTAAAGAACTAAAATGGTCTTGGGCAGGACACATAGCTCGAAGACATAATGACAGATGGACTAAGAAAATAACAGAATGGTACCCAAGAGGAGCTAGAAGAAAACCTGGAAGACAAAGGCAGAGATGGATAGATGAAATTCATGAGTTTTTGGGGTAAATGGATGGCCAGTGTTCAAAACAGAAGGAACTGGAAAGTTGCTGGAGAGGCCTTCATCCTGCAGTGGATTGAAAATGGCTGATGATGATGAGGTCTTGGAACGAATTAGGCTATTTTGTATTGATTATTAACTTCGATCAGTGCGATTTTCGCAGAACCAATTAATCGTGCTAATGGGGGGTTTCCTGTATAGCATCAGTCAAAAAAAAAAAAAGAAAAACTAATTTCACCCATCTACTCGTTCCAAATGTTTGTCTAGTTCTACCTTGAATCTATTTAGGCTATCAACTTTTACAGCGACAGATGGAAGTTTGTTCTAGTAGTCAACCGCATACTGGCTGAAGGCAAACTTTTGAATTTATGACCTCTCAGGCAATTATTCTGAGCAAGAGGAAGAATCCATCAGCACTGAGCATGCTCAAACCATTCAAGGCTTTATACACCTCAATCAGATCACCTCGTAGGTGCCTAGTCTCCAGACAGTATAATTTGCAAAACTTAAGCCTTTCTTCATAAGAGCAACCCTTTGTTCCATTCACTAATCTTGTTGCTCTTCTCCATACTTGTTTCAACAGCTCTACATCCTTCTTAAAATGAGGCCTCCAGACCTGTATATAGTACTTAAGGTGTGGCCTGAACATTGCCTTATACAATGGGATAATCACCTCCTTATCCCTGCTAGAAAAATTACTGTATATCATTCACAAGACACTATAAGCTACTCTTGCAGACTGTCTGCACTGCTCAGAAAACTTCATATCTGCCTCCACAATTACCCCCAGATCTTTTTCATTCTCTACCACTGTCAGTGTAGTAACACAGAGTTCACTCTGGGATTACTGCTTCCCATATGTAGTAATTTGCATTTCTCAATGTTAAACTTCATTTGTCGCCTCTCAGCCCATCTGCTGAACTTTTCTAGATCCTGTTGCAGCAGCATACTATCATTAGTGTCCTTAACAACACGGCCAACCTTTGTTTCATCTGCAAACTTGGACATTAAGCTTGATATACCATTATCAATATGATCTAGAAATACAGAAAACAACAATGGACACAACACTGAACCCTGAGGGACTCCACTAATAACATTAGCGCACGATGAGCAGTGTCCATTGATTACCAGTCTGTCTTCTCCCACTCAACCATCCATTTATCCATAGCAGCAATTTTCCTCCAATGCCACACTGCTCCAATTGGTTCAGCAGTCTTCCATGTGCAACTGTATCAAAAGACTTTCTAAGATCCAAATATATGATATCAAAATTATTCCCTGCATCCAGTTCCTTAATGACCACATCTTAGTATTCAATCAAATTGGTCAGGCAAGTCTTTCCCTTAACAAAACCATGCTGTGTCTGATCTATAACTGAAGTCTTGTCTAGATGATAATGCAGTGCTTCTTTAACTAGTTCCTCCATTAATTTTCTTGGAACAGAAGTTAAACTAGCAGGTCTATAATTACTTGTGTCGCCCTTTGATCCTCATTTGTGAATTGGAATCAGATTTGCACATCTCCAGTCCACGAGTACCTCTCCTGAGTCCAAAGAAGCTCTCATAATTATGGCTAAGAGTTTTCTTATTTCCTTTGCTGTCTCCTTTAATATAACTGGATAGATCCCATCCACCCGGAGGTGACAAAGCAACTAAGCAAACCCTTAGCCATAATTATCACAGCATCTTTGGACTCAGGGGAGGTTCCCACGGACTGGAGATGTGCAAATGTATCCCCAATTCACAAAGGAGGGATCGAAGGGTGACATGAGTAATTACAGACCAGTCAGTTTAACTTCTGTTGCCGGTAAAATAATGGAGTCACTGGTTAAAGATGCATTTCAGGATCATCTAGACAAGACTGCAGCAATAATTCAGACACAGCATAGGTTTGTTAAGGGAAAGCCTTGTCTGACAAATTTGATTGTGGTTACAAAGGAACTAGATGGAAAAAATAATTTTGATATCATATATTTGGATTTCAGGAAAGCTTTTGACACTGTTGCGCATGGAAGACTATTGAACAAATTGGAGCAGAATGGTATTAAGGGTAAGTTGCTACAATGGATAAAAGGATGGTTAAGTAGGAGAAGACAGAGGGTGGTAATCAATGGGTGCTGCTCTTTGTGGACTAATGTTATTAGTGGAGTCCCACAGGGTTCGGTGTTGGGTCCACTGTTGTTTTGTATATTTATCAATGATATTGATGAAGGTATATCAGGTTAATGTTGAAGTTTGCAGACGATACAAAGGTTGGCAGGGTTGTTAATGACAGTAATGGCAGTGTGCTACTGCAACAGGATCTAGATAACTTGGGCAGACGGGCTAAGAAGTGGCAACTGAAGTTTAACCTTGACAAATGCAAAGTACTGCATATAGATAAAAGTAACCCCAGAGAAACGTACCAACTGTATGGTACTACACTTAAGGTGGTAGAAAATGAAAAAGACTTGGGAGTAATTGTGCAGGCAGATATGAAGTTTTCTGAGCAATGCACACAGGCTGCCAGGGCAGCTCATGGAGTTTTGTCAATGATATATAGGAATTTTGCTAGCAGGGAAAAGGAGGTGATTATCCCACTGTATAAGGCAATGGTCAGGCCATGCCTTGAGTACTGCGTACAGGTCTGGAGGCCTCATTTTAGGAAGGATGTAGATTTACTTGAGCGTGTACAGAGAAGGGAAACAAGATTGGTGGGGGGGGAATGAAGGGATCCTCTTACCAAGAGAGGCTTAAGTTCTGCAAATTGCAGTGGCTGGAGACTAAGCACCTGCGCGTGATCTGATTGAGGTGTATAAGGCCTTGAATGGGTTGAGCACACTGAATTCTGATGGGATCCTTCCACTTGTTCAGATTACGAACCTAAGGGGGCATAAATTCAAATTAAGAAAAGACAGATGTAGAATAGATGTGTGTTTAACTGCTGGAACAAACTTCCATCTGTCGTTGTGGAATTTGATAGGTTCAATAAATTTAAGGAGTAACTGGACAGGCATTGGGAGGGAATGGTGTGATTTTTTTTTTGGCTGATGCTGCATAAGCTCATACACATGCTTTCTTGCATCACATGTCACTACTACTACTACTACCACCACCACCACCACCACCACACCCCTGGTGCCATTTTTATATTTATCTTCAACAATTTCTCTTCCACTTTCCTCTCAGTTATTACAAAATCGTCTAGCTCACTGCCAGAGTTTAATTCACATCTGGAATTCCCCTCCCTGAATAACTCCTCATGTGTGAATGTAGATACAAAATACTCATTTAGTTTCTTAGCCACCTGAGCAGGATCATCAACAGTTGAATCATCAATATCCAGTGGACCAATCTGATTCATCCCTTTCCTTCTAGAGTTTACATAGGTAAAGAACTCTTTTCTGTTTTTCTTTACATCCTTTGCAAAGGATTTCTCATAATCTGCCTTTGCCTGCCTAATCTCCTTTTTGACTTGGTTACAGACCAGCTTATATCTATCATAGGCTTCCATGTCACCCAGTATGTATCCCATGCATTTTTCTTCACTGCCACATGTCTCATTATGGCGCCTCCGTAGCCAGGTGGGAAGGAGCAGCAGTGCGTAGCACACGCTTCTTGATTAGACCGGGGTTCGAGCCTGTCACCACCAAATATAGGAGAATGCGGAAAGGTCAGGGAATGACCACCGCATATCCCGGAGCAATATGGCACTAGTTGCTAATGCTCCTAAAAACCAAACAAACAAACAAACAAACAAACAAACAAACAAACAAACAAACAAACATGTCTCATTAGTTCATCTGGCATCTATTTAGGCCTAAACTTTGAATGATATTTTTTAGTTGTTATGAAAAGCCTAGTAGCTTCCAAGATAAATTCTTTGAATGCTTCTCATTTTGAATTTGCTGTTGGTAACATCATCATCAGTTGGTCCCACGTATAGAATTTAAATACTGTCTCAGACCACCATAGTCACGTTTACGAAAGCATAAACCCTTCCCTTTACCCCTGATGGTAGTTACCTCTTCAAGTAAATCCCACTTCAGCACACTGTAATCACTGCCACATAGTGGTTCCTTTTTCTGCAGATTCTTAATGCATGAAGAATCACTACTGATAATCAGATCAAGAGTATTACTCCCTCTAGTTGCCTCCTGAACATGCTGATGTAGAAAACAATCATCCAATAAATCACCAGAAGCCTTGCTAGTGTGTGAGTGACAAACCCACAAATTCCAGTCAATATCTGGGAAATTAAAATCCCCCCATTATAAGACTCTGACTTACTGACCTACTCTATTTCCCAGTACAGTTTCTTATTATACTCATTAGAGTGATCAGGCCTATAACACACTCCTACTCTCCATTTTGATCTCCCAATGCTTATCTCACACCAAACTGACTCGACACTGAACTGTCCAGGGATGTCGACTCGCTGTCGACATGTATACAGTACTCAAGGTGTGGCCTGACCATTGCCTTATACAAGGGGATAATCACCTCCTTAATCCCTGCTAGAAAAATTCCTGTATATCATTGACAAGATGTCATGAGCTACTCTTGCAGACCATCTGCACTGCTCAGAAAATTTCATATCGGTCTGCACAATTATCCCCCAGGATGTTTTCATTCACTTCCAATGTCAGTGTGGTACCACAGAGGTGATACGTTACACTGGGATTATTGCTTCCCATATGTAGTACTTTACATTTGTCAATGTTAAACTTCATTTGCCACCTCTCAGCCCATCTGCTCAACTTTTCTAGATCCTGTTGCAGCAGTGTACTGTCATTAGTGTCATTAACAACCCTGCCAATCTTTGTGTCGTCTGCAAACTTGGACATTAAACATGATATACCATCATCAACATCATTTATAAATACAGAAAACAACAATGGACCCTTCTTCAAACAGGCCTCTGAGGTTGGGTATGTTCATATTGTAGTTTTAAATGTTTTTCACCAACCTTATGTAGAAATAAAACACAAAGAAAACGAAAACTGGAATCTTGATAACTATGTATTTATAATAAGTTATATTTGTCTGTATTTACAATAAATTATATTTAACATTACAACTAAAATATATGAAATATACATATAAAATATACATTAAAATATACTGGGTTAAGAACAATAAAATACATTAAAATATACTAAATTAAAATCGATAAAACCAAAGCTTTCGAAGGCTCCTGCCTTCTTCTTCAGCGGACCCAACACTCAACCCTGAGGGACTCCACTAATAACATTAGTCCACGAAGAGCAGTGTCCATTGATTACCACTCTGTCTTCTCACCCTCAACCACCCCTTTACCCATAGCAGCAATTTGCCTCCAGTGCCGGACTACTCCAATTTGTGCAGCAGTCTTCCATGTGCAACAGTATCAAAAGCCTTTATAAGATCTAAATATATGATATCGAAGTTATTCCCTGCATCCAGTTCCTTTGTGACCAAATCATAGTATCCAATCGAACTGGTCAATGAAGATGTCCCATTAAAAAAATCCTGCTTGTCCGAGCTATAATTGAAGTCTTGTCTAGATGATCCAATCCTGCAGTGCTTCTTTAACCAGTGCCTCCATTAATTTCCATGGAACAGAAGTTAAACTAACAGGTCTGTAATTACTTGTGTCACCCTTTGATCCCTTGTGAATTGGGGTCAATTTGCACATCTCCAGTTCATGGGGACTTCCCCCGAGTCCAAGGAAGTTCTCATAATTATGGCTAAGGGTTTGCTTACTTCCTTTGCTGCCTCCTTTAATATAACTGGATAAATCCCATCCACCCCAGGTGCCTTTCTTATGTTTATCTTCAACAATTTTGCCTGCACTTTGCTCTGTTATTATAAAATCATCTAGCTCACTGCCAGAGTTTAATTTGCTTCTGGTATTTCTCTCCCTGCATAACTTCTTACGTGTGAAAGTAGATGCAAAATACTCATTTAGTTTGTTAGCTACCTGAGCAGTATTATCAATAGTTGAACGATTGTTATCCAGTGTACCAATCTGATTCATCCCCTTCCTTCTAGAGTTTACATAAGTAAAGAACTCTTTTAATCCTTTTAATTGGCTATCAAGCACAAATTGTTTATAGATTTATTATAATTTTTTTATAGACTGTTTCTCTGGTACGCATTCAATTAAAACTCATTATAATTATACCTCAATCAGCATGGTTTCAGCCAACCGGGCTAGCCGGGTGAGTAAAGTGCCTGCCCGGCAACCCAAAGGTCGCGGGTTTGAATCCCGCCTCGGGCTTGGATCACAGTACTGCAAAAACCTTGGGAGGTGCATTATGGCCACGGAAGCTGATGCGCCAACAACTAAAACAAAACAAACAGCACGGTTTCACATAACACAGAAAAGTTTCAGTACCAATTATCAGTGCTATGCGGGGTATTGCTGTATTTATCAATGATATTGATGAAGGTATATCAGGTTTAATGTCCAAGTTTGCAGATGATACAATGGTTGGAAGGGTTGCTAATGACAGTAAAGACAGTATGCTACTCCAACTGGTTTAGATAAGTTGGGCAAATGGGCTGAGAAGTGGCAACTGAAGTGTAACATTGACAAATGCAAAGTACTGCATATGGATAGCAATAACCGAAGAGAAATGTACCAACTGTGTGGTACTACACTCAAGGAAATGGAAAGTGAAAAAGACTTGGGGATAATTGTGCAGTCAAATATGAAGTTTGCTGAGCAGTGCAGACGGCTGCCAGGGTAGGTCATGGAGTCTTATCAAAGATATATAGGAATTATGCTAATAGGGACAGGGATGTGATTATCCTGTTATACAAGGCAATGGTCAGGCCACACCGAGAGTACTGTGTACAGGTCTGGAGGCCTCATTTTCGGAAAGATGTAGAGTTGCTAGAACGAGTACAAAGAAGGGCAACAAGATTGGTGAGGGGAACAAAGGGGTGTTCTTACCAAGAAAGGCTTAACTTCTGCAAATTGCAGTGCCTGGAGAGTAAGCACATGCGAGGTGATCTGATTGAGGTGTATAAGGCCTTGAATGGCTTGAGCAAGCTGAATGCCGATGGGATTCTTCCTGTTGCTCAGATTAATAACCTGAGGGGGCACAGATTCAAATCGAGGAAAGACAGTTGTAGAATAGATGTGCAGAAATTTGCCTTTAACCAGTGGGTAGTTGATTGGTGGAACAGATTTCCATCTTTTGTTGTGGAAGTTGATAGCCTAAATAAATGTAAGGCTGAGTTGGACAGGCATTTGGAATGAACGGAGGGATGAAATGGGAGGGGTTTTTTTTTTTTTTTTTTTTTTTTGGCTGATGCTGCATAAGCTTGCTTTCTTGCATCATATGCCTCTACTAATGTTAATGTTTCCCCAACAACTACTAGTTCCTGTGGGACCAGCACGTTCTGCCTTGGGGGTTTCTGCTGTGTTGCATGATGTTCAAGTGCAAGCTCTAGTATTGATGTGGGCAGCTGAGAGCTTGATGGGCTCTGTTTTGTTGTTTGTTATTTGGTTTTTAGGAGCATTAGCAACTAAGGCCATATTGCTCCGGGATATGCGGTGGTCATTCCTTGACCTTTCCGCATCCTCCATATTTGGTGGTGACGGGCTCGAACCCCGGTATAATCAAGAAGCGTGTAGTACGCGCTGCTGCTCCTTCCCACCTGGCTATGGAGGCGCCTGCTTGATGGGCTCCTCACAATTCAAATCCTTCAATGGCATCCACACCTGCCCTTCAAGCTCTGATATAGGCCCATAACAATGCTGAATTGTCGCTTGATTTCCTTACTTCGCGCGCGCACACACAAAAACATCCCCCATGTCTTTGTGTGTACGGGACATGGCAATATCATGTCCCGTACCCAACTGCTTCACAAACATCAGGCAAGCAGTGCATTTTAAAAGGCTGTGTTTCAGAGGCCAATTGCCCCCTTCCCAGGTCTCCTCTGAGTCACAGCACTTCCATTAGCTTGAGCCTTTTGCTTTGCTGCTCTGAGTTATGATTTCGATTCAATTTCAAATAAAATTTCAATTACAAAATTATAGCCCTAAACTTATATCCCAATGCAGTTATAACACTATATATATATATATTTTTTTTTTTTTTTCAGTATCGAGTATTATCTCAGAGTTTCGTTATATTCCGTATCTCCTATCAAGTTATAGTTATTTAGTTAAAAAAGCTGAATTAATTGACAATGAAGTTTAACAAGATTAATAAATTTTACTGATTAATTGATAATACTATACTATACTAAGCTAACAGATTTCTAGTACTGTGCTACGTGTTTTGCTATCTGGTTTTACCTTAAACCTTATGCTATCTAGTTTGGGATATACATTGTATCGTATAACAATGGCGGCAAGTTACGAACGATAAATCTACAGACATTAAGTATTAATTGACTTTCAAAACTGCACTATCTAAATTCAAAATAACCCAAGGGAGCTTGACTAGGTCTATAAGCTACTTATAGAAAATAATTTAATATAACAATTAGGTCAATAAAACGGTAAATATAAATTAAAACTTAGCATTCGCCGGAGCTTCAAAACTTATAAAACACATGGATTGGATACTCTTACCGATACCTTGATGGGTGACAAAACACCTGAGCAAGCAACGAAAGCAAAAACCCTTCTCTTTACCTCTGATTGTAGTTACATCTTTAAGTAAATCCCATATTAGCACAATGTGATCACTACCCCCCCCCCCCCCAGTGGTTCCTTTATTTGAAGATTCTTAATGCATGAAGAATCACTGCTGATAACCAGATCAAGAGTATTACTCCCTCTAGTTGTCACTTGAACATGCTACTGTAGAAAACAATCATCCAATAAATCCACAAAAGCCCTGCTAGTGCGCAAGTGACCAATCCACAAGTTCCAGTCAACATATGGGAAGTAAAATCCCCCATTATAAGACAATCTGATTCAGCAGAAGTGTGTTAGGCCTTTAACACACTTCTACTCTCAATTTTGCTTTCCCAGTGCTTATGTCACACCAAACTGACTCAACACTGCACTGTCAACCTATGTCAGCTTGATGTTCTACGTTAGATTTTATGTTTCTTAACTAACAGCATAACCCTGCCTTCCTTCCTATTCTTTCTGTACACATTGTATTTACCAAATTCCAATTTTGCATTTCTTATATCTGTGTGACACCGCATCTCTGATATCCTAACAATATCTGCCTTTGATGTGGTGTCACACAGATATAAGGAATGCAGAATTGGAATATGGCAAATACAATGTGTACAGAAAGAATTAATTTTAGTAATTTTAGTTTAGTAAATTAATTATTAGTAAATAATTTATTTACTACACTCCTAACATTGGTATAACATGAAAGTTCTTAAGTGTAAGTGCCGGCAAACCCCCCCCCCCCCCACACACACTTCTTCTTCAACCCATGCACGGTACCAAGTACTACAGGTTTTGATACCTTTCGTGTTTGGGGTTTTCATTAAAAAAAAAAAATGTAACATGCACCTGTTCTTACTCTTAGTTATCCTAATACAGCCCATGTATTTACTTGTTCCATGATGACTCCCATCAATCCTGGAAATCCCCAGCACCACTTTCACCTCTGGTTGTGGCTACTGTTCATCTATTAGTCTGAATCCCCCCAAACTAGTAGTTTTCCAATCTACCTAACACTGCCTCCATAGCATTAGCAAATATTCTTGCACCCTTTCTATTTAAGTGTATCCCATCCCTGTAGAAGCAGTCTGTCCTGTTAACAAGCACACACCTTGCTGAGAAAAATTTTACCTTGTGAGCCTTGCACAATCTCTCCAGGGTCAAATCGATTGACAAGGCTCTCATCATATAATCCCTATTATTGTGTCTCAGCAGAATTGCAGACACTTTCAAATTTAACATTAACTCGACTTTTTTTCAACATTTTACCTGAACTTGTTAAGTCCACAGATCTCTTACTATTGATGACATTAGCGTCAACACGTACAACAATATCACCCTTTGTACCCTTAAAATATGATATTTGTTCTACAACGTCATCAACTTTTGCCCGTGGCAGACATACTCTGGTCCTATTTCACCTATCCTTTTTGCATAATATATTTCCTGTCAGCATGGACAATAGAGTCACTGACAATAACTAGTTCCTGTGGGACCACCAGTGCATTCTGCCCTGAAGGTTGTCGCTGTGACTATTTACATACAAATTGTATAGAAAAAGGAAATTCACAGATTTAATGTTTTAATTGAGGAGTATAGTTAGCTTTTGGCAGTTTGTGTATGCTTTGTATTTATTGTTATGTAAGACTCATGAGCACTGTGTTGCTTGTGAAGAGATACATATATACAGAGAAGAAAAGAGACTTGAAACAAGGGAAGAGACCAATAAATATTATACAGTTGAAATTAAACTGAATGCCACCGTTTAGAGAATGTAAAACTATAGTTTTATTAAGTGTTTTCTTAAGTTATAAGCTTAAGTGAACAAGTTAGTGCAAAGTATCATTTTAGTTGGTAGTAAATTGCTGAAGTAGGTGCAAATTCATGTAGTCTGAGGCCTTCAGCTCTCAACCCTTTTTAGTCTTTACTGCTGCACACCATCTGGCATATCTCACATTGTGAAGTTATACTTTTTAACTAGGCTGTCCCTCATTGTATCACTAGGGTATCGACCTGCCCACTAATGAGAGGCCAACAAGCTTTGAAATGGTGTCACCTGAGTAGTGGTATCCCACCAAGAATAAGCAATATTAGTCTTCTCTACTGGTGAAGAATTGTTTATTCCAGTTAGTGCAATATCATGGCAACTTTTTGCAAAGGCAATACAAGATGTAACAAAAACAATGCCTTTCACTGCTTTGCACTAACATGTTCATCTAGTAAATATCCTATATTCAGTCCTAAGCCCCTTTTTTAGTCATAAGCCTAGTAATTAATTGATAAGGAGATAACTGTATTTATTATTCACTATTAATCACAGAAAAAAAAAAAAAATCAAATACACCTGAAATGTAATGCACTGTGTACATTAACTTTTTTTTTTTTTTTTTTTTGGTGTGCAGGATTGGCCATCTGTTAGAAAACAAAACAGGAAATTTACATTGTCTAAACAGTGGAGCAAGATGACTGGTTATTACTGGGTGCCAGAACATATCTGTCATTTTCATGCAATAACACTCCCAGAAAGTATGCCTCTCTTACAGGCATACTTTCAGGGAGAATGAATGCATGGCAGACTTTTTATGAAAGTCTTCTAGCCTTTCATTAAACAAGTTTGTTTCTCTGAAAGATAAAACCAACATTAAAAATAAAAGGATTTTAACTGCTGCCAACCCAAAATCTCATGTTATTCCAAGAGTGATATCATTACTTGGAGAAAACTATGCCATTATTCGCTGGGGAAACCTGCCCCACTAACTACAGAGAAATATATTTAAATTTTAACCAAATACAGTATTTTCTAATTTAAACAAAAAAACAAAAAAAACTTACCCCGTCAAGTACGTCTCTGCCAGACAATGATATGTTTGTCCTGAGTTTAAGAGGTTCATGTAGGATACTGTTGTACATTTTTAGTGTATCTCTACTGTAAAATGGAGGCTAGGAAAAAAAAAAAAGATACATATAGAATATGCTAAATTATAATATGCTGAAAAAAATTCTGCAAGTTAGGTCAGAACGTGTGTGTGTGTCTGCAATTCTGCTGAGATGGTATTCATATGAAGAAAAGTGATGTAAGGATTTTTGCCAGTATTGTTGAGGATACCTTATGGGTTCAGGGAAATTGCTAGTGGAGAGAAGAGTAATATAGATCCGCAATAATCTGATGATATGGGTAAAAGTAATGCTTGCACTCACTCCAAGAACTCCTGTTTGTTGGACACAACAGCTGATGTTGGAAAGATGTTCTTAGGGTAGCAAGATTTCAAACAAGCAGGAAGATATAGCTAGGTTACATGCCTAAATAATTTCAAGGGATGTGTCAAGGTAGCAAACTATAGAAGTCTTAACTGTGTCTACAGTAATGTCAGGAGTGTTGTCAATAAAAGGATTGAATTCGAACTCCTGGTTAGGACAACTAATGCTGAAATGTGTGGTATCTGAAAATTGGGAATGAGTTCCACTAAGGTATATATAAATAATGTATTTAGGAAAGTTAAGGATGATAGAAGGGATGGTGGGGGTCATGCTTCTTATGAAAAGTAGCCCGAGTGGAAAATAGCTTTTGCTGAGTCAGCAGTTACGTCTTACTGCACAGAATCTGTGAGTTATGAGATATTTACAGACCAGAAGATTGTGAAGAGCATGACAAGAGCTTCTACATACATGAAATGGGTTTGTTATTTGTTATTTGGTTTTTAGGAGCATTAGCAACTAAGGCCATATTGCTCCGGAATATGCGGTGGTCATTCCCTGACCTTTCTGCATCCTCCGTATTTGGTGGTGACGGGCTCGAACCCAGGTCTAATCAAGAAGCGTGTGCTATGCACTGCTGCTCCTTCCCACCTGGCTACGGAGGCGCCTGATGAAATGGGTAAGCGAGCACAAATGTCTTATTATGGGTAACTTCAATCTGCCTCAGACTGATTGGAACAACCATTTCCAAACTACAAAAGGAGCTAAAGATGTTCCAAGATGGCACAGATTTTTTGCAGAATCTTGATGCTTGCTATGCATGTGGAAATTTGATCAGAAGAGATGTTGGCTGAACTGAAGAAGGAAGCCCGACAGCCAATGCTACCAGAGTTTTTCAGTTGACCGAACAGCGTTTCTGAACCAGGTACTTCTGGCACAGCATACACATCGGCAATGGACTCTGCTTAGTATCTAAATATAATGCAATTTTTTTATTTAGTTTTTAAGTAATTAAATTCATTTATTCTAAACTTTCGTTTGTATTACCTTATATAATTAATATCAATATTTGAATTTGTACAGAAGTTTGAAATAGATCTCAGAACCTAATCCCCTATTTTCCATTGTCCAAGTTCCATTTGCACAAATTTAAAGCGAATGGAACTTGAGATGTCAGGAGAACAGAATCCTTATGTACATGGAGGGTTTGGGTTTATTGATTTAGCATATCACCTTTGTTTTTGCATGCATAAATGGTTTGTTTTAAAAAAACTAATGATGCATTCAAAATTGAGAAATAAAAGTAATATACAATAATACTAAATCAGATTTAGGAACAATGCTTTATCTTCTCTAAAGAATGGATTATTAATCTTTGCTACAAGTAAACAAGCTAAAAAAAAAATCATAAAAGTACAAAGCCCTCCTTGGGTTAATAAAAAAAAAAAAAAAAAAAAAAGTCATAAGTACATTTCAACATCTTTGTCTTTTGTAGTCAAGTGTGATCATCCTGAACCAAGAAACCGGATAAAGTTGCTCTTCTCCATTCAATGTATGTTGAATGGAGAAAAGGTATATGTCAATCAACATATGTCACATATAATTATTGAAAGTATGCTCTCTGGCTTTGTGACAATGATGCATCATCTGGAATTAAACTGTTGGCACACAAGGTTCACATTTCATGCAGCGAGCACTCCTATTATTGAATGGTCAGTCCTAATTAAGGTATTCATTGAAGCGTTGTATTTTAAATTTGAATTTTCTTGGTGACAAGTCTAAAGGGAGTTTTAATTTTCAAAAATTAATCCAAAATGTTTTTTAATACAGAACATGGATTTTTCACAGTTGTGTTTAGAAAAGAGTGAAAATATAGGTGGCATAGAAAAAAAAAAAAAAAAAAACAATTCTGAATTATTTTTTGATGATTTTTAAAATTTTTGCATTGCAGAGGAATTTCAAATTTTCCTGAAACTAGTTATGGGTGAAATGAGATGTCAGGAATTCTGCACTTGGAGTGACTTGGATCTAATTAAATCCAAGAATTGAATAACTTAGTGAGTGACTTGGATCTAGTTAGATCCAAGTCACTCACTAAGTCATTCAATTCTTACTGATTAGGAAAATGTGGCACTTGAACAGACTTCTGAAGGGTAATCTCAATTATTTTATTCAATTACCACAGCAGAAATCAGGTGTCCACAACTTGTCTTGATCACCCACAGCATTCCAAAATTGGCTTTGTATGCACTGCAAAACCACAGAAGAATGAGCCTAGAGATAACTTGCATCTTTTTTAGTAGCCACAGCAAATTGCAAAAAAACTCATAAATACAAATGTTACAGTACTGGCACACACTTATGTAATACTTATGTCACAAAAACATAAAATTTTCAACTGCCACCAAAATATTGACACTGGAGAAAAATCAATGCCCCTAGTGAATTCAGCACACAAAATAAACACAGTATAAGAAAGTTTGTTTAAATATAAACAGACTTTCTTTGTTACAAAAGACTGTTCTCGGGAAGGTAGCATAATAATAATAAAATACAATACAATATTTATTGATCTTGCATAATAATGTATAAAATGAAATTCATTATGGAGATCTTGCTCCTTATAAACAAATGAATTAATTACAGCATACAATCCAATAGGCTTAAGTAAAATCTGTATTTTCTTAGTCTTAATTAGTCTAAATTTGACTTCCAAAAGCAAACAATTGTCATGTGGTTTCCCTACCTCACATTTAAGCTAATAAATAAACATGATATAGACCTTTCAGAGATATTTCAGCAATTATATGAGATATCAAAAGAATGTTAATATTCAAAGCTGAAGTAAACTACAGAAAAATTTTCAACAAACACAAGCTAAGAAACATTAGAAATAAATTTCTGTTCATGAGAAACATGAACAGAAGTTCTTTAAGTTTTGGTAAGTACATCAGTGATCTGTATTGGCTTTGTAAATGTTTTGACTTTCCGCTTCACGATTAGGAGTGATACTTTAGTTTTTATCATCGTTTTCCTGATAACTTTCATACTTTTCAAACATTGTTGGAAAAAGCCTCAGTTACATAAGTAGTTAAGGGCATATATACATACAAACTGACAGTGACTAGTTACCTGTTAATGAAGAAACATACATCTGAAATAATTATGGGCAATGGACATCCATTACAAATAAATCACAATGTAATTCTTTTTTTAAAGGATGAGTACTTTGTATCTGAAGTGCAGGAATAAGGCAACTTGTGGTAACCTTTATCTATGTTCACAACTTTAAGGCTTTGCCAACTCATGTACGGTAATATTTTAAAGCTCCGTTAAGCCTGAAGCTTTGCTTTAAGTTTTGGTAAGTACATCAGTGATCTGTATTGGCTTTGTAAATGTTTTGACTTTCCGCTTCACGATTAGGAGTGATACTTTAGTTTTTATCATCGTTTTCCTGATAACTTTCATACTTTTCAAAAGGCATTGATTGATTGATTGAAGAAGTAAAGAGGAAACAGACAGAACTCTCCCCCACTGGTATGCCTGACCTTCCTTACTCTTGGATGAGTATGTTTGTATTGATTAATATTAGTTGTGGTAGGGTCATAGTGAAATTTTTTCCATGATTAATACTTTTTTTTTTGGCACTCTATTTCATCAATATATATTCAAGTTTCTCTATTTACAGTAAAATACTCACTAATTTGGATTTTCTATAATAATGATAGGCAATAAATTATTTAGCTGCTTTGACTCAGTCAATTCATCACAGAAAAGTGATTCAAGTCATCATTCAGCACAGCAGCAGCAGCAGTGGCCAATCAGTGAGATTCATAGATGAATAAATTATTCAGGGGGAAAAAAGCTTATTTTTATTATTTTTTTTTTATGAAAACCCCAAACACGAAAGGTATCAAAACCTATAGTACTTAGTACTGTGCATGGGTTGAAGGAGAAGTATGGGGGGGGGGAGAGGGATGCCGGAAACTTTGTTGCTCTGGAGACTAAACATGGGTTTCACCACTTCAAGCCTCCAATAAGCAAAGTGGTCTGTATTGGTCTAGATATTAGGTAAATAAAGGTATACTACGACACACGCCAAGTAATTAGCACAGCTGAATGAAAATAATCACACTACAAACTATTTGGATGTTTCGAAAACAGTCAAATGAATAAATGATAAAAGCAGCATTCCTTAGTGTGTTCTATTCATTCTGTAAACCAACTGAGATATACCAAATCACTGTTTGACTATTTAGAATAACAAGAAAATGATAATTTGGTAATCCCACTTCAGGTAATTGCTCCCATCACTACCACTAGCCTCCATACTGCTCTCAACTATTAAATTACTTCTGGGGTGTTTATGCCCCAGAAGATTGCTACCAAGCAATCTCTGAAAGAATTGTCATTCATCACAACTCATTCAGAATACCTTGAGTTGGATACTTCTGTAAGTACATCCACTGACCTAAGTTGTTTACTGATTTGGGAGGATCCTGAAAGGTTTTACTGATTTGGGAGGATCCTGAAAGGCTTTCTGGATTTTAAAATGCAAGAGTTTGTCTGTTTGCCTAGCTGATTTCACTGCTTGAGTGAATAATTAGGAAATACAGGTGCAAGGCACATTTCTTTCCAGCTTACCAGCTCAACTACATGGAGGAAAGCCCATCAATAGAGCCTGGTTTAATAAGTAGGTTAAAAGAAAAAAAAAAAAAAAAAAAAAGGGGGAGGGAATAAAGATGGTCCACCCTCTGTACATAGGAATTTTATATATATTAGTTATTTAAATTATATTTCAAACTGATTAGCAAAGCACATATGAATAACATTAATCAGTCACAAAAAAAAAGTAGCCTTGATCACTCAATGTCAAACTTGGCATTTGGGACTTTTTAAAGAGGGGGCTGGATGAATACACGAGAATTTAAATATTTATAAGAAACTAGAGATTTTTTTTGTATTTTGGATGATATATAAGCTTTCCTTTCTAGTAGCTATATGCTAGTAGCATTCTGAAATTTAAATATAAATGGAAGTGGAGCCTAACAATTTAAGCAGCTTGTTGTTGGTCATTAATCAGAGTATTGATAACAAGTATGTAAATCACTGACAAGAGTTTTAAGGTTAGATAAACATGTGTTAATGTACTTATAATGTATGATAATCTATAATGTTGGGGTATGGCTGATCTTGAAACAAAGGCCCACTCTTCTCAAACAGATATGGGGTGTGATCAAAAATTTTGGGAACTGATTTGTATCTTGAGATACTGCAGCATTTCGGACAGAGTAATGCATAAATGATCTGTTTATTTGCAGTCAGTCTGAATTAGTAAGAACTGAGAACGTGTTTCACACGTGCTTTTTCACATTTTAAAATGAGTCATTTCACCAAGCTATGAATTTGCATCAAATTTTGTTTCAAATTAGGGAAACCAGAAACCTAATATGTTAAAAACAGCTTTTGGAAAAGATGTTACGTGTCACTGAAGACTTTTCAATGATTCACAACAGAGGGCTACTTGTTCATTGAAGACGATTCTTGCTCTGGCCACCCTTCAATTTCAAAAACTAATGATTCAAACACTGATCTGATCAGAATTGATTGATGTTTAATTATTCTGAAAAGCTGTTAGTGAAACTGGCATTTCTTATGGGAGATGTCACTCAATTTTAACACAAGATTTTGATGTGATGGAATGTGATGCATTTCAGCCAAATTCATGCTGTTCAGAGAAAAAGGACAGTTCATGTCAGGATTTTGTTAATGTGCTGCTGCTTACTCATTGTTACTACCATGGATGACAAATCATTGGTGTGTGGCTGACATGGGAACAAAGGTCCAGTCCTCTCAATGGAAGGTTCATCTCAAGACCCAAAAAAAGCATGACCATCTCAATAAAACGTGAACATGTCTATTGCATTTTTTTTTGACTCAGAGGGTATTGTTCTTAATTGTTGTGCATAATCAAACATTGAGCCAGGAATACTACAAAACAGTTCTAAGGTGAGTGCACAATACTGTTTGGAAAAAATGACAGGAAAAGTAGGCTAGGGGATTGGCACTAAGATCAAAACAGTGCCCCCGCACACTTCGTACTTTCTATTCAAGAATTTCTTGTGAAGCAATCTGTCACTGTGCTATCCACAATATTTAGCTCCCAGTTATTTCTTTTTTTTTTTTGTTTCCTACTTAAAATCCCTTTGAAAGGTTAAACATTTGCAATTGCTGAGAAAATCATTGAGAATGCAACACAGGAACTATTGGCAATTCCAAAAGAATCCCGTCAAAAGTACAGAAGCACTGGAATTAGAGAATCCATCTGAATCAGTAAGCTTTATCACATTTCATAAATATTACTTCAGTTGCTGAGCATTTTGATCCCATCTTGTATATTATCACATTTTTCCGAAGTGGTTCATCAATGATGTATTAATTTTGATGTCAGTTTTTAGAAAGTGTCAAAATGATCTATAAGAATCTTTAAATATCATGGTTTAAATCAGTGCTATCATTGGAACTGCATCAAGAAATACAAAGATATAAATTATCTTTTATAAATTACTATATAAATTATTGACATTACTATATAAATTATTTTGACTCTGATTGTAGTCATAGCAAAAGTTATAGCAACTGTTTGCTATTTAAATATTTTTTTTGCAGAAATATTTTCGAATGAAATTCATATTTCATGGATTTTATATGCTGAAATACAATTTTTATAAGTTCTTAATATTACAAAATATAAAATTTCAGTATGAAACCAACCAGACCATACAGCATTTCATACAGTACAGCTCCAAGACACCACCAATCAACTGATTTGTCATAAGCTTGCTTCCTTAGAACTTCTGGTGCCAAATACTAAATATAAAAAGAACAACTTTAATATATACATATAACATAATAATAGTAAAATAAAATGTATGTTATCAGGATATAATTGACTGCATGGGTAGAAATGGTAAATGTTAGCATAGGTTATGGAATTAAATCTTTAAGCGCAAGTTATGAATTAGAATAAGCAATGAATTAGAATTAATAGTAGTATGGAGGATAGTCCTAATGCTATGTAAATAATTATTTACATTTAATATAATTTGACTTAAATGATTAAATGTAGGTAATAAATTCAGTAAAATTGTATATAACAGGAATAAAATGTACCTATGTACTACTGGCAGATATGAAGGAAGGGACAGAAAACTAAGGTACGGCAAAAAAAGAAAGAGGCAAAATTGGAAAAAATTTTTTATAAACATTTTATAATAATTTAATTTAATAATACTATTTTTATAACAACAATATTACTATATAATTTAGTTACAATATAATTTAGTCTTTTGTCGCCTTTTCTCACTATACCTTGTGATTCTGTCCCTTCCATCATATCTACCAACAATATACAATTACATTTGATTCCCCTTATATATAATTTTACATTAAATTTTACTAATTTATTACTGAGGTAGAACATGCATTGAAGAAAATGAAGAATCGGAAAGCCCCAGGGGAAGATGAAGTTACTGTAGAGTTGTTAAAATTGGGAGGAAGAGACATAACACAAAAACTGGCAAGGCTCTTCACAAAGTGCATTAGAAAAGGTGTGATGCCTAAGCAGTGGAATAATGCAATCATAGTTTTGCTGCATAAGAAAGGAGATAAATCAGAAATTGGAAATTATAGACCAATTAGCTTGTTATCCCATATCTACAAGTTGTTCACAAGGGTCATTACTAACAGATTAGAAAGAATACTTGATGAGAATCAACCGAAAGAGCAAGCTGGCTTTAGGACAGGATTCTCAACTATGGATCACCTTCACGTAATATCACAGCTAATGGAGAAAGCAAATGAATATAAAACACCATTATGCCTGGCATTTGTGGATTATGAAAAGGCATTTGATACAGCATAAGGCAATGTTCCGGGCACTGGAAAGACAAGGCATAGATACTCCATATATTATGATTTTGAAGAAAATATATGAGAGTGCTACATCCTTTATTAGACTAGACAAAGACAGTAGCAAATTTAAAATCGAGAAAGGAGTTTGACAGGGAGACACAATATCTCCAAAGCTGTTTACTGCTGCCCTTGAGGAAGCTTTCAGAAGATTAGACTGGTCGCAGAAAGGAGTCAATGTGAACGGAGAGTACCTAAACCATTTACGATTTGCAGATGACATTGCGGTCATAAGCCACGATCCCAAAGAATTAGAGGAAAATCTTAATCAGTTATGCAGAGTTAGTAAGGATTTTGGACTAAAGATGAATATGGCTAAAACAAAAGTAATGATGAACAAGTATGCCACGGAAAGGGAAATAATGATTGAAGGAGCAGTAATTGAAAAGGTGGAGTCATATACTTATCTGGGACAAGTTATTAGCTGTAATAGTGATAAATGGCTGGAAGTCAAGAGAAGAATAAATTTTGGATGGATAGCATTCAGGAAATATAGTCACATACTGAAGAGCAATATCCCAGTTTGTCTGAAACGTAAAATAATGAATCAATGTATACTCCCCACCATGACTTATGGAAGTGAAACTTGGGCACTCACCAAAAGAATGGAAGAGAAGCTAAGAACTACACAGCGAAGAATGGAACGAATTATATTGGGAATCAGACTGTTAGATAAGAAGAGAAACACATGGATTAGGCAGCAAACTCAAGTAAAGGACATTCTTATCAAAACTAAAGAACTAAAATGGTCTTGGGCAGGACACATAGCTCGAAGACATGATGACAGATGGACTAAGAAAATAACAGAATGGTACCCAAGAGGAGCTAGAAGAAAACCTGGAAGACAAAGGCGGAGATGGATAGATGAAATTCATGAGTTTTTGAGTAGTAAATGGATGGCCAGTGCTCAAAACAGAAGGAACTGGAAAGTTGCTGGAGAGGCCTTCATCCTGCAGTGGATTGAAAATGGCTGATGATGATGATGATGATGAATTTATTACTTACACCAGGTCGACATACAAATTATCTGAAATTAAAATAATTATTACAATTGTTCATATAATGTCAGGACTACCCTCCACAGTACTGTCACTTCTAATTTATAGCATGCACTGGCAAGTTATTAGTTCCTATACATTCATTTGGATGTTTTTTTTTTTTTTTTTAAATGGTATGGAAGTTTGAAATGCTATGTTATCCCTGGATTATGATGGCTATAATCACTTGAAGATGTTGGCAATGATAATCTCATCTTCACTTATATTCGTAATGATGTATATACTACTGCATTCGTCCCTAACTTGTTTTTACATCAAAATCTATAATTTCAAAACTCTTAACCCCCCCCCCCTCCATCCCATTTATGAAAACATCAATATTGGAATTTACAATTTTTCTTTGTGCTTTGTAAAATACTCAAATATTTAAAATTTTAAAAGTACTGAATTTTCATTTTAAGTGTATATATCATGTTTAGTTTTTATTTTCTTTTGACTTTTACTACTATTCTTCTCTTATTTTTTCTTAATTTTCTTTATTGCTCAGTGACTTTTACAAAGTTTAGGGGTTTGTAGACATCAAATTAACTAAACTTAAATAAACTTTAATTTCATGATTCAGGTTCTTTGAGATTAGCATTAGTGTTAACAGAGGCATATGATGCAGAAAAGCAAGCTTACGCAGCATCAGCCAAAAAAAAAAAAACCTCCCATTTCACCCCTCCATTCGTTCCAAATGCCTGTCCAGCTCAGCCTTAAATTTATTTAGGCTATTAACTTCCACAACAAAAGATGGAAGTCTGTCTCACCAATCAACTACCTGCTGGCAAAAGACAAATTTCAGCACATCTATTCTACAACTGTCTTTCCTCAATTTGAATCTGTGCACCCTCAGGTTCTTAATCTGAACAAGAGGAAGAATCCCGTCAGCATTCAGCTTGCTCAAGCCATTCAAGGCCTTATACACCTCAATCAGATCATCTCGCAGGTGCCTACTCTCCAGGCACAGCAATTTGCAGAACTTAAGCCTTTCTTGATATGAGCACCCCCCCCCTTTGTTCTCCTCACCAATCCTGTTGTCCTTCTTTGTACTCATTCAAGAAACTCTACATTCTACCTAAAATGAGGCCTCCAGACCTGTACACAGTACTCTAGGTATGGCCTGACCATTGCCTTGTAAAACAGGACAATCACCTTTCTGTCCCTGCAAGCAAAATTCCTATATATCACTGACAAGACTCAATGACCTGCCCTGGTAGCAAACTTCATATTTGACTGCACAACTATCCCCAGGTTTTTTTCACTTTCCTGAGTGTAGTACCACACAGTTGGTACGGTTATTGCTACCCATATGCAGTACTTTGAATTTGTCAATGTTAAACTTCAGTTGCCACTTTTCAGCCTATTTGTCTAACTTATCCAGATCCAGTTAGAGCAGCATACTGTCTTTACTGTCATTAGCAACCCTTCCAACCTTTGTATCATCTGCAAACTTGGACATTAAACCTGATATACCTTCATCAATATCATTGATAAATATACAAAACAACATTGAGCCCAACACCGAACCCTGGGGGAACTCCAATAATAACATTTGTCCACGAAGAGCGGTGTCCACTAATTACCACTCTCTGTCGTCTCCCACTCAACCATCCCTTTATCCATTGTAGCAACTTACCCTTAATGCCATACCTTTCCAATTTGAACAGCAGTCTTCCGTGTGCAACTGTATCAAAAGCTTTCCTAAAATCCAAGTATATGATAACAAAATTATTTTTGGCATTCAGTTCCTTTGTAACCACATCATAGTATCCAATCAAATTAATCAGGCAAGATTTGCATTTAACAAACCCATGCTGTGTCTTAACTATTACTACAGTCTTGTCTAGATGATCCTAAATTGCTTCTTTAACCAGTGATTCCACTATTTTTCCCGGAACGCAAGTTAAACTAACAGGTATATAGTTAGTTGTGTCACCTTTTGAATTCCCTTTGTGAATTGGTGATACATCTGCATACTTCCAGTCCATGGGGACCTCTCATAATTATGGCTAAGGGTTTGGCTTACTTCCTTTGCTGCCTCTTTTAATATAACTGGATAGATTCCATCCACCCCAGGTGCCTTATGTTTAACATCAACAATTTCCCCTCCACTTTGCTCTCAGTCATAAACAAATCAGATTACGTTGGCATTCGAGGTGAGCGGACGCGCATAGACAGGGCTCCTCAGATAAGTGGTTTACTTTTGGATAGTGCTTTTAAATATTTGATTTATTTAGATATTGTTGGATTATTTTGTTATAGGTTTTCCTGTAACTGTTTGATTTTAATAATATTATAGATATAATTTTTTAAAGTTACTTTCATTGATATTTATTTAATTTTATAATGGTAGTTACGAGATCTGCTTTAAACGCGTCACAGGGTATCGTGACTCACACGGAAATAGCAGATGGTGATTTACGGGTGAGTCATGATTTAATCTGTTGTGGAACCTGTGAAATGTTTTCCAAGGTCGACCTGGTGACTAATCCTACCTCACCTGGGGATTCTTTCCTTTGTGATCGATGTAAGGCGTGCACCGATCTTAAATTACAATTTGGTGCACTGATGGAACAATTTGAGTCCCTGAAAAAACCAGTGCTTGCCCTCGAAAATAATGCATCTGGGAGCTCGTCAGGGACTCAAAACTCCAGCAATCTACCAAGTGATGCACACCCGATTCGAGCCTCAAAACAGAAAAACCAAGTGCAAACTACTCTGGTTAAAAAGGACATTGTTTTATTAGGAGACTCCATTGTCAAGGAAACGGAGAATATTTCTTGTAATAAGGATAGGTGGAGCAGAACCAGGGTATGTCTGCCGGGAGCAACTATTGATGATGTCACCAACAGATTGTCAGATTTTAAAGGGGGTAAAGAAAATATTATTATTCATGTGGGGACAAATGATATTAAACGTACACGATCTGACGATTTGTTGGAAAAATACAGGACCATGCTGAGGAAATGTCGCGAGCTAGGCCATAATGTCTATGTGTCTGCAATTCTGCCCAGACACGATAAACGTACACGATCTGACGATTTGTTGGAAAAATACAGGACCATGCTGAGGAAATGTCGCGAGCTAGGCCATAATGTCTATGTGTCTGCAATTCTGCCCAGACACGATAAGAGGGATTATATGTTAAGAGCCTTGTGGATTAACTCAAGACTTGAAGGAATCTGCAAGGCTTTAGGGGGTAAATTTCTATCAGCATGGCCCACACTTGTAGGTAGAAGGAATTTGTTTTGTAGAGACAGGATACACTTAAACAAAGGTGGTGCAAAAGTTTTTGCCAGTATTATTGAGGATACCTTAAAGGTTCAGGGAAACTGCTAGTTGGGGGGGGGGATGTGGGTAATACTGACACGCGTTTATCTGATAATATTGGTCAATGTAACTCTTGCACATACCTTAAGAGTTTTTATCTGTTACCCCAACTGGACGTATTATCTAGATGTTCTGGGGGCAAAGACATTTCACGTGAGCGGGTAGCTAATATCAGGGAAGAGAGCCTAAAAAACTTCAAGGGTTGTGTTAGGGTTGTTAAATATACAAGAACAGTAAATCTTAATTGTTTATACAGTAACGTTAGAAGTGTCGTCAATAAAATGAGCGAATTCGAACTGCTGGTTAAAACAAGTAACGCGGACATAATAGGGCTTACAGAGACTTGGTGCCACCCGGAAATTGGGGATGATGAGTTTCAGTACGGCTTGTATAATGTATTTAGGAAGGATAGGTTAGATAGAAGGGGGTGGTGGGGTAATGCTTCTTATCAGAAGCAGCCTGACTGCGACGATAGCTTTCCCGGATTCAGACATTTCACATGCTAGTATAGAGTCTGTATGGTGTGAGATAGTTGGAAACAAAGGTATAATGCGAGTAGGAGTAATCTACAGACCAGGTGATTGTGAAGATTATGACAAAAGCCTCTACATGCAAATGGAATGGGCAAGTAAGCGCCAATGCCTTATTATGGGTGATTTCAATTTGCCTCTAATTGATTGGAGTAAATGGGAAGGAAACTCGACATGGGGAACAAAATTTTTAAATCAACTAGATGACTGTTATTTGTATCAACATGTCAGGGAAAGTACTAGAGAAAAGAATATCCTAGACCTCATCATCACACATGAATCAGATGACATAACAGGGCTGACAGTAGAGGAACCAGTAGCAGAAAGTGATCACGGAGTTCTACGGTGGATGATGACGAGAGAGGTAGCCGAAGTAAAAGGCAAAGGAATGGGTTTTAATTTCAGAAAAGGAAATTACGATGCCTTAAGGTACTACATGGCCTTTATTAACTGGGTAGATATCGCGCAGAGAATGAATACAATTGAACTGTGGTACGCTTTTAAAACATTAATCACAGATGCCTTGAATGCGTATATACCATTAAAAAAAATACTCCACGAGAAGGGTTCCAAGTTGGATGAATATTGAAGTTGCCGCATTACTTGAGCAGAAAAAGGTGGCATGGAAAGGTTACAGAACAATAAAAAGTACTGAAGCCTATAACAGCTACAAGGTGATGTGCAATAGAGCCACAGAAAAGGTTTGACAGGCAAAGGCAGTTTATGAGGAATCACTAGCAAACAGAGCAAAGAGGGGGGGGTAAAGAATTCTTCACATATATAAATGCCAAGAAGAGCAGGACAAACCAGATCAGAGCTTTACGTAAGGGAAAAGGGATAGTAATAAATACATCAGCTGCCATTGCAGATGAAGTCAACAGTTATTTTGCATCGATATTTACAAATGAAAAGCCTTTTGTGGCAATGGGAAATTGTGAGAGCGAAGTTAAAAAATATGTAATTAATGATATTGAAATTTCGCAAGATTATTTAATGAAAAAACTTTCGAGCCTAGAGACCAGTAAGGCTCCTCGAGTTGATGGAATATACCCTATAATCTTAAGAGAGGCGGCAAGCGAGTGCATTGAACCATTGAGGCTAATTATGAGAGCATCACTAGACTCTGATTAATGGGGAGATTCCCTTGGATTGGAAAAGTGCCAATGTATCTCCCATACATAAGGGTGGCTCTAAAAGTGAAGTTGGAAATTATCGACCTGTCATTCTGACTTCAGTAGTAGGGAAAAATCATGGAGGCAATGATCAAAGGTGGAATTCAGGATCATCTGGATCGAATTGAAATTCTCAAGGATACTCAGCATGGTTTTGTAAAGGGAAAATCATGTTTAACAAATCTGGTTCGCTATTTCGAAAGGGTCACTCACGAGCTGGATTTAGGGAATAATTTCGACATTGTTTATTTAGATTTCAGCAAAGCTTTTGACTCAGTCCCACATGAGCGGTTGCTTTATAAGCTGGAACAGGTTGGAATCACTGAGAAAATCCTTAGATGGATAAAAGGATGGCTTCAGGGCAGGAGGCAGAGGGTTGTGATAAATGGCTATTCCTCAGATTGGGTTGATGTAAGAAGTGGGGTTCCCCAAGGATCAGTATTATATATTAATTTTCATAAACGACATTGATGAAGGGATAGAGGGTGTGATGTCTAAATTTGCAGATGATGTTAAAATTGGTAGAGTAGTTAATGATCACTGTCAAGCTGAGCTTCTTCAGAGAGACCTAGACAGACTTCAGGAATGGTCAGAAAAATGGCAGCTGTGCTTTAATCCAACAAAGTGTAAGGTATTACACCTGGGAAACAGTAATCCCAAAAAAACTTATTCACTTGGTGGAGTTCAACTAAACCCAGTACTGGAGGAAAGGGACTTGGGTGTTACGATACAGTCAGACATGAAATTCTCTGAGCATTGTAAACAGGTTGCAAGGAAGGCCCATGGTGTCCTATCGATGATCTATCGAACTTTTGCAAGTAGAGATAGGGACGTGATAATCCCATTATATAAGGCTTATGTTAGACCACACTTGGAATACTCTGTTCAAGTATGGAGACCGCACCTAAAGAAAGACATCGAGCTTCTTGAAAGGGTGCAAAGAAGGGTAACTCACCTGGTGAGATCGGCAAAAGGGCGTCCTTATGAAGAAAGACTTCGAATATGTGGGTTGCAGAGTTTGGAAACTAGACACATTAGAGGAGATTTGATTGAGGTGTTTAAGGCTCTGAGAGGCATCAGTAGAATGAATGAGGGCAAAATTTTCAAGATTATAAATGATGCTAGAACTAGGGACATAAATTCAAGTTACGGGGGGGGGGGGAATGTTTAGATTGGACTGCAGGAAGTTTTATTTTAGCCAGCGAGTTATAAATTACTGGAATAAGTTGCCTTCACAGGTGGTAGAGGCCGACAGTTTGGGGAAATTCAAAAGTCATCTGGATAGTACTTACGGATAAGGGAAGCGCATAGGATGATAGGTTTAATTTCCTTTTTATTTATTTATTATTTTTTTTTTATTAATTATTATTATTTATTGTTTTTATCATTGTTTTGTTAGGATTTTTTTTTTTTTTTTGGCTGGTGCAGCATAAGCCATAGGCTTTCTTGCACCATGCGGCCGTTACTAATACTAAATCACTCAGCTCCCTGTTCCCTCATTGAATAACTTCTCATGTATGAATGTAGATGTAAAATACTCATTCAGTTTATCAGCTACCGTAGCATGATCAATCAATAGTCAACCCATCTATGTTAAGTGGTCCAATCTGATTCATCCCTTTCCTTCTAGAGTTTACACAAATAAAGAACTCTTTCTGTTTTTCCTTGCATCCTTTGCCAAGGATTTCTTGTAATCTGCCTTTGCCTGCTTAACCTCCTTTGTGACTTGATTACAGATTGGTTTATATCTGCCATAGGCTTCTGTGTCACCTGATATTTTAAATGCATCCGATACATTTTTCATCTTCAAAAAGGCCTCTGAGGTTGGGATAGTAATACATATCCAAATTTCAAAACAAATACACCAACCGTTTAACTATACTGGTTTAATGCTGAAAACTATAAAATGTACCAAACGATACTACACTGTAAAATAATATATGCAAAAAACTGATTTACAAAATAAAATATATATTAAAATATTTAAAATACAATAAAATTAAAAGCGATAAAACATTGACTGAAGCTTTCGGGGGCTTCCGCCTCCTTTCTCATCAACAATGATGTTTAAGCAACACATCCTTAAGTAACAGGCTCACAGCACACGTGGCTGACCAGGCATATGCTCAATGTTTCTTCCATGTGATCCAGAACCAGAAGCGGCTCGGGAGCGTGGAAATATAAAACGCTCGTCTTTTGCCAGGACCATGGCTTCCAGCAGGGGGTGAAATCGAACACCCCTGTCCCTATTCATAGTATTATTCTCAGACGAGCCTATCCACAAACTCTCCAGCCACTTACGGTCCCAGAACCTATGCGCCCGGTCAAGGATGACAGCATTCACAGGGGAGACCTGATGATGTTTCTCCCAATAATGCTCAGCAATGGCGGACTTATTGAACTCTTCTGTCTGTATAGGGGAGCACATGCGAGCTATACAGACCGTAGAGTTCAATAAGGGGGCACAGATTCAGATCTGAGCAAGAGGAAGAATCCCATCAGCATTCAGCTTGGTCAGCCTATTCAAGGCCTTATACACCTCAATCAGATCACCTTGCAGGTGTCTACTACCCAGTCGCTGCAATTTGCAGAACTTAAGCCTTTCTTGGTAAGAGCACCCCTTTGTTCCCCTCACCAATCTTGTTGCCCTTCTTTATACTCATTCTAGCAACTCTACAGTTGTAGAACAGATGTGCGGAAATTTGCCTTTTGCCAGCAGGTAGTTGATTGGTGGAACAGACTTCCATCTTTTGTTGTGGAAGTTGATAGCCTAAATAAATTTAAGGCTGAGCTGGACAGGCATCTGGAATGAATGGAAGGGTGAAATGGGAGGGTTTTTTGGCCGATGCTGTATAAGTTTGCTTTCTTGCATCGTATGCCTGTACTAATGCTAATTCAGTCAGACATGAAACTTTCCAGGTAAACATTCAGCCAGGAAGGCACATAGTGTCCTGTTTATGATATACAGGACCTTTGCAAGTAAGGAAAAAAAAGGTTGTTGTTATTCCTTTGTAAAAAACAATGGTGAGAGAGCATGTGGACCAGTGTTCAGGTCTGGAGGCCACACTTACAAAAAGACAGAATTTCTTGAAAGGATTCACAGAAGACAATAAAATTGGTAAAGGATGCTAATCATTTTCGATATGAACAATGGCTTAAAAAGTGCAGACTGCAAAGCTTGGCAACTAGACATTTTAGGAGGACATGATAGAGGTATATAAGCCCTGAAGGGAATCAGTAAAATGAACAAGCAGGTACATTTGACTGGACAGCAGGAGAGAAAAGAACCAGTGGGCACAAATACAAAATTCTGGGGAATAAGAAGGTTGGATTCCACGAAGTTTACTTTTGGGCAGCATGCTGTAGATCACTGGAATGCATTGACTGCTGAGTTGATCAATGTTGATAGTTTGGTAAAATTCAAAGCTATTATATAGGTAGTATTGAATAACAGATTTTTCACAGCCTTCTTGATTTTTTTTTAATTTATCACATATCTTAAAATTGTTGAAGGGGCTGGTAATTGCTTTTTTAGCAAAAAATCATCATCAGCTCTCCTTATTTCTGTGAAATGAGGAGGTATGATGAAGAGAAGTTTCTTATCTTTGTTTTATTTTCTTGTTGTGAACATTAATATTTATCTTGGATTCATATGGTTCTTGGATGGGTATGGTTCTTTTTGTTAATACAGGCTGCAGTTATTGTTCCTAGTAGGAATTTGTGCTTCCCATGGTAAACATTGATACCAATTAGCAATTTATTTAGTTGTTAATTTAATTTTAAATTGTTAAATTTATAGTAAATTATCTTGGAGTGCACACTAAAATAGCATTTTTACAAACAATCTAACTGGTGGTACATCATTTTTTACATATAGTACAACAATAATTTTTATAATTTCCATTTTTAAAATGATAAATTATGTATTATCATATGCTTCATTAATTTAATATATGTCTTATCTCATGATTTAGGGACTTGTTTTATTACCAAAACAATTGAATAGGAATTTTTTTTTTTTTTTTTACCTGGGAAACCTAAGATTGGTCTTAATATTAATTTATGCATCTGTTTAATTCTTAATTTTGCTAGGGTTAGGTGATGTAGTATCTGCAACATAGAGGTGAAGTGTGAGAGCTGTGCTATATGCTCTTGAAAGTTAATAATATGGGAAATCATACTGCAGAGAGAAAGAGGAAGCATTTAAAGAGAGATCAATCAAAAGGAATGGAACCGCCCTATCACTTGAGTATTGAATAAATGCAGCAACAATACAGATTAATTTACAGAGAAGCGTTCCAATAACATTCCATTGCTATTTACCTCTGGTGTACCGCAAAATGTTGTGGTGGTTCCTTTTTCCTGAAGACCTTCTTTGCACAGTCCAAAATCAGTCAGAACCACATGTCCCTAATACAGAGAGGAAAAAAATAGTAAAAAAATTGAATGAGTAATTATACTTAAATCTAAACCAATTTTTTTCCTAAATTATACACTTATTTTCATTCCCAACAATATGAAGATGTTTGTACACGGCTTTAAATATTCTCAATAATTACATTGAAAATAGCAAATGTTCTGTATTATTTTAATACAGAACATCTCATGAATAAATTGATCTATTACACTTTCAAAGAACTAGAGATGGAGTGCAAGTGCTATGTTATGAATGAATATGTTTAATCCCATCATCATTAATGGTCATCTAGACCTGACTTGGTTAGTAATAATTTTTTTTTTTTTTTTTTTTTTTATCAGAAAACCACAGCCAACCTGGCCATTTCATGGTTCCTATTTAACCTCCACTTAACCAAGGTATTAAATAAATAGATAAAAAAAAAATATGTGTTTCTGAATTCAACATTCTCAATTATTTTTATTCTCCTAATATATACGAAGGGCTACCAATGAAATTTCCAAAGTCCACAAGCAAAATGTCATTTTCTCTCCTCAGCAATTTTCTTGATATCAGTCATACACAAAGTGGTGTCACTAAATGTTAGTTGAGCATTTTGGGATTTTGTTTTAGCATATGTGATTATTTTGATTAGAGTGCACCAGTTTGCATTTTTTATTCTGTATTATGTATGACTGAAATGTTGTGCAAGTTAAATTAAAAAGATGAAATAAGTCACAGGGTTCTCTCCACCTTGAGATCAGCTAACTATATCTTTTTGTATTGCAATAATTAAAGACAAACACCAGCCAAGGAATAAAAAATTTTTACTATAAAAATAATAAAATAATGTGATACACTATCGGAAGACTAAAATATTACAATAAATTACGATAAAATAAACTAAGATAAAATATTAAAAATATACAGAAGCAATAAAATTATCTAAAATAAACTGGATTAAAAGCGATAAAACCTGAAGCTTTCGGAGACTGCTGTCTCCTTCTTCAACAGTATACTATTACTGCAATGATACATCCTTAAGTAGCAGAACCATGGTCGGCATTTCCCACGCGCGCATCAGAAACTGAAGTGGCTAGGGAGTGTGTCAAACAGAACCGGTCATCCCATCTGAGGACAACAGCCTCAAACAGGGGGTGTAAATGTGTCCCCCTGTCCCTGTTAATAGTATTACGACTGGATGAACCGATTCGCAAGCTCTCGAGCCACTTGCGTTCCCAAAATCCATGGGCACGGTCCGTAATGACCGCGTCTTCAGGGGCTGCTTCTCCCGATGCTGCTTCTCCCAGAAATGCTCTGCCACAGCAGACCTCGCATAATTAGCAGTCTTAATAGCAGTCATGTGCTACCCCAGACAGTCTTTTAAACGTTGCCCCGTCTCCCCCACATAACATTCCTCACAATCCGGGCACTTATCTCATAGACCACACCACTAGTATAGTCCTGGGCTATGGGATCTTTAACTTGAGACACCACTGTGTGCAATCTCCGTCCTGGAAGTTGCACACAGCAGGTCTGACACTCCCGCAGTGCTCGTACAATGTGTTCTGAAAGGCCCGGATAGTAAGGAATGTATGCGGTAGCCACAGGGGCAGGTGACTCCCTACGATTGGACTCTACCCTATAAATATATTTGTCCAAGACCCTCTGGGGGTACCTTCCTGAGGTCTGCCGTGGGTCCCCACCCTATTCAACAACGCCCTGGCTACACTATTCTTATAATGATAAGTCTGTGCCAAGCTGTAATGAACATACTGGCCATGGCACATAGGCTTTCTATAAATCTTTGTCTTAATTCTAGACCCATCTCTGCTAACCAGGACATCCAGAAATGGGAGGGACCCAGCTTTTTCCACCTCTGAGGTGAATTGTATAAATGGGGAGAAGCTGTTAAGTAAACTGAGCACCTCATCTTCCTTCCCTCTTTTTAAAATGGTGAACGTATCGTCCACATATCTCCTCCACTCGCACATGGTGAAATCCAACTGATGAAACATCCTGGTTTCCAGTTCCTCCATTGCCAAATTGGCCACAATGGCACTAATGGGGGAACCCATGGCCGTGCCATGGACCTGCTTGTACATAACTTTTTGAAAGATCATGGTAGTGCTAGCGAGGCAAAACTCAACGCCTTTACAAATATCATCAATACTTAGTAAACATCTAGCACTTAAGTTATCATCCTGCTCCAAGGCCAACCTTACACAATGCACCCCATGTCCAATGGGGATACATGTGAACAGAGATACAATGTCAAACGAGATCATAAGTTCATCTTCACCTATAGACTGGCTTCTTATAAAGTTCACAAATTCCTTGCTATCCTTAACTACTAAACTGGAGCAGCCCACTATAGGAGCAATAACTCTAGCTAAAAATCCAGATAAGGCATAGGTGGGACTACCCACAAACGATACTATTGGCCTCAATGGAATGCCCACTTTGTGCACCTTTGGGAGGGCATAGAACCGGGGTAATTGACATCCTGAGGCATGAAGAGTCCAATAAACTTCTTTAGTTATTTTGTTGATGATGTTGTTAACTTGTCTCTCCAAACCAGCTAACGGATTTCAATGGGTAACTTTATATATGTTGGTATCCTGTAAAAGATCCAGAGCTTTTTGCACAATAATCTTCTTTGTTCAGTATAACTGTGGATCTGCCTTTATCGGCAGGTAACATTATAATATCCTCATCCTTTCTAAGTTGTCTTAATGCTCTTTCATGTCTATGGATAAGATTAGATTGCAGTCTCATGGCCTGACTTAAAACAGCCGCAATCCTAACACGAATCTCATCAGCTTGGGTCACGGGTAGTTTGTTGATGGCTTTTTCCACTCCCATAGCTATCTCTACAATGGGAGGCCTAGCAGGTACTAAAGCAAACTTTGGACCCAGGCTCAGTACTTCCTCCTGTTCATTAGTAAACTGTTTGCCGCTAAGGTTATGAATAAAGTTACCAATATCCCTATTACATACCTAAACAGAGACAACATCTGAGATTCGCCCATAGGTGCAAAACACATGAGTTAGTGCCATGTGGCTTTCGGGTCAGAATGCCATTTAATGATGACCATCTGGGGAAAGTTACTAAACTGTATCAAAGGAAAGTTTTAAGTATTTGGACTTCCAAATTACATAATGATCTGAGAGATATTAGAAGACACATTGGATTGATGTTGGAAAACATTAGTACCAATCTAACCCCGGTTCATTGTGCATTGATCTTGAGAGTAGTGGCAGATAAAGCAACCAGGGTTGCTTATCTGGGGGAGACGGGCGACGTTTAAAAGACTGTCTGGGAGAGCACATGACTGCTATTAAGACTGCTAATTATGCGAGGTCTGCTGTGGCAGAGCATTTCTGGGAGAAGCAGCATCGGATCTCCCCTGAAGACACGGTCATTACGGACCGTGCCCATGGATTTTGGGAACGCAAGTGGCTCGAGAGCTTGTGAATCGGTTCATCCAGTCGTAATACTATTAACAGGGAGACACGTTTACGCCTCCTGTTTGAGGCGGCTGTCCTCAGACGGGATGACCGGTTCTGTTTGACACGCTCCCGAGCCACTTCCGTTTCTGATGAGCACTTGGGGAATGCCGACCAACTGTCTGATGGACCACGTGCATGAGTGCCATGGGTCTGCTACTTAAGGATGTGTCATTGCAGTAATAGTATACTGTTGAAGAAGGAGACAGCAGTCTCCGAAAGCTTCAGGTTCTATTGCTTTTAATCGAGTTTATTTTAGATAATTTTATTGCTTCGGTATATTTTTAACTATATTTTTAACGTTTTATTGTAGTTTATTTTATCGTAATTTATTGTAATATTTTAGTCTTCCGATAGTGTATCACATTATTTTATTTTTATAGTAAAAATTTTTTATTCCTTGGCTGGTGTTTATTGCAATATGGAATTTCCCAGCCCCATAGGCCTGTTTGAAGATATATCTTTTTGATTGTCATGGCCTTTAAGAATTTATCCAGTGAAAAAATGTAAATTCAGACCTCTCTGAACAAGTAACAAATGGGTGAAACAATTATAAATGCCATCAGAGGTAGGGTAGTGATTACAAGATAATTTTCAGTACTTGTTCTATATTTATTATTTGATTACAGCTATTGCAGATAGTGTTTTTATCTATTGCATTTTATCTATTTACATCTATTGCAGATAGTGAATCCTGCATTCAAATCAAAAATAAATTTGGGAATTTATTTTTTTGTTTTTAAATAATTTATGCCAATATTTCTAATCCAATTCAGTTTCCTTAAGTGGGCCTAGAACTCTGTTAGTCCTAACAGAACTTTAAGCCACTGAGACAAAGCAAGAAGCAGAATAATAATTATCTAATTTATTTTATGTAGTTATACAACCAGTCGAGACCAGATACCTCCTGCATTATATATAAAATAATTTATGATTATAGCAAAATACAGTCGATTCCAGTTATTTGGGACACATTGGGACTAGTGCATTTTGGCCCGATTAAGTGGCTGCCCCAATTATCCGAAGTTAGTTTCACGTAAAAAAAGTTAAAAATGCAATGGACTCCTGCTTTACAATTCGTTCACAGTCAAATCACGTTACAATGGAGTCACCACGGTAAAGTACCGTGCACTATACGATGTGTAGTAAGTGCCAGTCATTGTGATCACGTTTGTGAATTGAATTTTAATTCTATTAAACACCGATTCTAATTAGCGAAAATAGGAGGAATATTATCCACAGGCTATAAAAGTAAAGATATATTAAGCACAAATTTACCCTTTATTACCTTACAATTAAAAAATTAATGATATATGAAAATCGGAAGAATATATGTGATAATCGGAATAATTAATATGTACTGTAATATGTACGTACTAACTAGTTGACATTTCTGTTCACTGAAATTTGTCGGTGGGGGTTAAAATTTAAAACAGTAAAAAGATAAGCAATCAATAACAAAGAACGTGGCACACACAAATTGCAAGTAACAAGATATGCGCAAGTGAGAATGGAGTAACAAGTTATGAAGCTTTAAAAATAGGAATGAAGAGAAGATTCTGAAAATTAATTTTTTTTATATGATTGAAGATTCCATGGAAGTGTAAACACATTTCACCATAATAACCCACAGAATTCCAGCTGTTGATATTATCACAAATTCAATAAGATCGAGTTTACTGTCCGTTTATGACAGATTGCACTAACAGAAAAGCCAAATAAACAGATGACTGCTAATTGTTTTTATTGTTTTTTGGTTGTGACCTCCAGAAATCCGACCAAACCATGTGTTACGGTTGGAGACAATCGTAGGGTAATCTCTAGTGCTGTTGTCTCCTGCCCCGATTAAACAGCAAAGTAAACCCTGGCTATTTTCTTGATTGGGTTCTGTTTTTTAAGATTTGCCCCAAATAAACGGCTGCCCTCATTAACTGGTGGCCCAAATAATCGGAATCCACTGTATATTATACAAATTCTAAAATATGAAATATAGTAATAACGTCTGATCATTTCAATATCTGATTCAAACTGTTTAAATGAGCAAAATGATAATATGAAAGCAGCTTTACTCTTCAGTGTCATTAAAAAAAAAAAAAAAAAAGTTATTGAAGAGATATATATGGCTTAAGGAGAATTAGAAATTCAAGAAATTAAGATTGAGTGTGGCAAATATTTCAGTACTTTATTTAACAATGCAACGAATCTATACAGTCTGCACCATTAGGAATATTTTTTGTATAGCATCCAGTTGAAGTTTTTATTAGGACACTTGCTGGAAAAAGGACCGTGTGAGGAAATATTGGTTAACTACATTATAATATTCATAAGAAGCAATTTTTATGAACACTACTGATAAAGCAGCAATAATAATAATAAGATCTGAGAGAAAGTGTTGGGGGGGGGGGTAAAGGATAGTATACTTTGCAAAGATTGATATGCTAACTAGAACACAAATCAGGCTGACAACTTTGAAACACTTCCATGTACAGGCTGGCCTCGATTAATGCGATTAATTCATCCCGTGAACACATTGCTGTGCAAAATGAAAACGCGTTAAATGAATATAATAATCAGTGGGAAAAATTATAATTGGTCCATGACCTTCAGGAATGTCCATAAAGAATTTAAAAAATACTTTTTAAATAACATTTTAACTGTAAACCATGTTAAAGTTGCTAATGCTATCGAGGCAGTGTTAGGTGGGTCGGAAAACTTCTAGATTGGGGGGGGGGAATTCACAGACTAAAAGATTAACAGTAGCCGCAGGCAGAGGCAAAAATGATTCTGGCACTGCTTCTATTGTAATGAGTAGCAGCCTAGAGAAGCAAGTTGCTGGGGACTTCAAGAGTTGCTGGGAGTCATCATGGAACAAGTAAATTAAGTAAAGTAGACTAGTTCTAGGGGGTCTGTGAAACTTTCAGAAGATAACAAGTAATATTTTTATTTTCTTAAAAAATATACTGACAGAATCACAAAGAACTTCGTCATAGAACATTACTTATTTTCGATATGATTAGTGTATATAATTGTATTCATATTTCAAATTATTCGTTCTATGTATAGCAAATTGATGATAAATAAAATTATCATCAATTTATATCATCAATATATATATACAGCAGGCCCCCGTTATAACGCGGTTCGCTTTACGCTGATTCGCTATAACGCTGTTCTTACATTATAACCCGTATCTGACTATAATGCTGTCAAAACTCACTGTAATGCTATTTTACTAGCATACAGATTGAATTTTTGGCAAATCCGTCTTCAGTCCAGTCTGTTTTGAGCATTTTTTTTTTTTTTTTTTTTTTTTTTTGGCAAAAGGAGAAAATAGCCACCATGAAATTAACTACAGTAAGTTGTTACGAAGTCTGCATTTTCTGTTCTGACCTGTAATAGAAAGATACTAAAAATAGATTTACTCCCTATCTCTTCTTTTGTTTTACTGTGGGAACTACAACTTGCAAAATGTTTTTCACACAATCAATCCCATGAGTGCTAAATGCGGTGCAGTTTCTTGTACAGCATTCTCTTGTCTTCTGAACTCCTCTGACCTTGTGGTCACCCGAAGTACATAAAATTTGTTTGTTTTACTGTTTTGGAAATTCCATAAACATTCTCCATGAGTCACACCATAATTGATTACAGTACTTTTCGTACAATAAACAACCATTTGGTTTTACTGCACGGTAAAATCGAACTTTTCAGATAAATAAAACATTAGTCACCATCTTCAGCTCACTTGCCAGAGGAATTCTAGATATCATTCAGTGCATACAGTGTTAGACATACAGACAGTTTACTGTACTCTAACATCGTATCACAATCAGTGCAACGCAGTTACATTTGCAGAGAGTTATGGTGGATAAGAATGAAAAAGCAACAATGTCTGGACACGGTGCAAAGATTGGAAAGGTAAGAAAAACATTGAGTTTGAAAATTAAATTAGACGTTTTGAAGAGAATTGATTCCGGTCAAAGACAAGTGGATGTGTGCAATAATTTAGGACTGGCAGGTTCAACTGTAAGAACAATCATAAAAAATAAAGAATCAATTTTAGCAGCTGGAAAAACAGCTGTTGCCCTGCAGGCAACTAAATTGACCAGGGCTAGGCCGGCTATTATGATTGAAATGGAGAAACTTCTACATAATTTTATTGAAGTCAACATTCAACGTAGAATTCCGTTAAGTTCAATTATTATTAAAGAAAAAGCGAAGAGGCTATATGAAGATTTAAAGGAAGCTCAGCCCGAAAAAACATGTGGAACCATTTAACGCTAGTAAGGGCTGGTTTGATAGATTTAGAAAGCGCTATAACCTGCACAACGTAGCAATACAGGGAGAAGCTGCAAGTGCAGATCAACAAGGAGCCGAAACTTTCAAAAAAGAATTTGCTAAAATTATTGAAGAGGGATGTTATACTGCTCAACAAGTTTTTAACATAGATGAAACAGGTCTTTTTTGGAAACGAATGCCTAAAAGAAGTTTCATATCGAAAGAAGAAAAAAAACATGCCAGGCTTCAAAGCGGCGAAGGATCGGTTAACTTTGTTTTTGGGTGGTAATGCTGCGGGGATTTTAAATTAAAACCCCTTTTAGTTTACCATTCCAAAAATCCAAGGGCTCTTAAAGGTTTAGCTAAATCAAACCTACCTGTAATCTGGAAGGCTAATAAAAAAGCTTGGGTAACCAGGCCGCTTTTCATTGATTGGTATGCCGAGTTCTTCTGTCCTGCAGTGGAAAAATATTGTGCAAAAAATAACATTGGTTATAAAGCTATTCTAATCATGGACAATGCGCCAGGACACCCAAGCAAAGAGAGCTTAGAAGACTTGAACAATCACATAAAAGTTTTTTACATGCCTCCAAACACTACGTCTCTGATCCAACCAATGGACCAAGGAGTAATTGCCACATTTAAAGCGTACTACATAAGGAACACCTTTTCCCAAGCTATTAAAGCCATCAACACTGAAAATGTACCGAGCTTAAAGGAGTTTTGGAAATCCTATAACATTAAAACCGCCATCTACAACATTTCAAGTGCCTGGGATGAAGTGACTGAGAAAACCATGAATGGAGTGTGGAGGAAAGTTTGGAAAAATTGCATAAAGCATTCCCAGGAACCTGATGATTCCGTTGAAAATGTTGAAACACAAATTGTTCACAAATTCATCCAAAAGAATGGCCACTAACGTAGTGGAAGAAAATTCTTTCTTTATAGCATTTTTAACCACAGCAGATATAGCGTTAATGATATAATTTTGTACTGTGGAAGAAGTTCCTTGAAATATAGTCGATGCCTTTAATTAATTAATTAATTAATCTTTATTGTACGTAAAGATACCTGTCTTTACATTGTTAAATGACTGCCTAAAAGAGGATCATACTCAACAGAGCACATTTAAAAATTCTATATAATTCCCTCGATTAGCTGAATCTTCAGACTTATCATGACCTCTGAAAGGAAGCTCTTGCTCAGCCAAATAAAATACAGCATCAATTAATCTTTTTAAAATGTTTCTAATTTTCTTTACTTGTTCATTATAATTTCAGTTTTTCTTTGGCTGTTAATGAGAGTGTCAATTTTGTTTTCCAAACATCTTAAGATTTAAAAATGCCTGAAATGTGGTTGGGAGTGCTAATGTTTTTGCACTGCTGCAGATAAATGAATAAGATCGGAATACTCATACTAATTCTAAACACCTTTCTCTTTGCAGAATAATAAACAAGGCCAACAAAAGTCTTGACTGCACTTCACATCCAGTTAATCATTCTACTGTATTGTATTGGGAAACAGAGAAATGTCTCATGTACTCAGTTTTCGCATCTTTGTGTTTACACAGTAAATTTGGAAGAGGAGGACGAGGCTTACCTTCTTCAACTATGTTCATACAATCCGCAAAAGCTCTGGCAGAAAACAGGACATTCAGTCTATCATCAATACTGTTTCCCATTGCAAATATAGACAAAAAAGTTAATTATATCTAAAAAAAATTATAAATAGTATATATTAAAAACTTGTCTAAATCGGTGTCATAAACATGTCGGCTCACACTTTAAGCATGCAAAACAGACTAAACTCAGAAAACAAAAACAGCAACTCATGACAAGTGACAACGTCAAATTGGATTGCTTCACAGAATAGCAATCCAATTGCAAAATCACAACCACTAACTACTTCTGGGTGTTGTTGTCTCAGCGCTTCTGTTTAGAGGGCTCAAAGGTGTCCGTATTTGTGACAGCACATCCGGGCTATTAATGCAAATGTGATACAATGTTTACATGCTGAAACTTTTCTTCACGAAACATTATATATTGGATTTAATTTTAGGAATCGCACGAAGCCAGCAAACATTGCAATTCTGTGGGTGTGCAATCCACACATATATATAACAGCAGATTACATAATAGATTCTAGTGATACTATGGAAAGTCTAAAAAAAGAATGAAAAAATAATAATATCTTAGAATGGATTATGGATCCAGGACACTACTACTAGTAATAGCAGAAATGCCCAGCAATCATAATGAAATATAGGCAGATTAGATAAATGTATCGGTAGGGGTGCTGTCTGACAGGTGTGGCAACAATGGAGAAATTAAAAGTGCCTGAAAAATAAAGGCAGATTACATAACAAATTAATATAATTAAATTAAAATAACATATGTAAATGGTACTTAATGCTGTTATGTCCCAAGATTTTAACTATGTCATCTAGGGCCGGCAGCCAAAACCAAACGATGTACAGCAATAAGCAAGGTTTGTTTCTGTTATGATGTATATGTGGCAGACAGAAAAAGCGAGCAGACGTATACATCATAGCCGAACCGACAGAGACCAGGAAGAAAAGGACTAAAAACAAAACCAATATAATATTAAACTAAATAAAAAGTAAAATGACAGAGGCTAGAGGATATATGACCAGGGCTCCCACTCACAAATTTTAAAAAAACTTAGATTGCAACTTAAATAAACCCAAAAAAAACCTAGTTTTCATCATATAGTATAGCAACACAAATAAGATAAAACTTACCATTCAAAAATATCTTTTATTTAATTGTAATCAGAATTTTCATCCCATTCAGTTCCCTCCACATTTATTTTTTGAAGTTCTTTCATTTTTTTCAAACGTTCTTCGTATCTTTTATGACAAGTTCCTTGTATGACTTCTTTTACCAATTCTGATTTAGGTTTCCTTGTATAGCAATTTTGATTAGATCTATTTATCGCCTGTTTTGCCATTAGTCGATTTTTCACAGTTTCTGGTTTAAGGGAGTTTGTGGCTTTTGTTTTTATATGGTTTACCTGGGAGAAGATTCTTTCTACGCTTGCCGAAGAGTGAGGTAAAATAGTTAGACTGGTCATAAAGTTAGATAAAATCTCATATTTAGAATTATTAAAGCCATCTTTTACATTACGTAACAGATACCAAAACTCAGGGATGGTTTTGTAAGAGAAATCTAAATCTTGATTTAAACGAAATGATTTCCATTCATCATCTAGAAGATCTAGTTTGTCTTCAGAAACAAGGTGAGGGAACTGCACTGCTAAATGGAAAATTGAGAATGGCGAATTGGCACGATCATGTATCACTGCTGGGTCAAGAACATTGAGACTGGCGATAATTACATCATCATTTAGAGGAAATCTTTTTCTGATTTCCATACAAAGTTCAACAAGAAATCTTAAACAATCATTTTTAAACCTGCTTTCACTGTTACCAAGTAGTGTTGAATTTAATAAGGCCATACAACGGCCTCTGAAATATATTTTATTCAGAGGCTTATGATTTATTGCATTGCTTGGATCAATTTCAACCAGCTTGCGCAAAGTAATGACTTCTTCTTTTATGAAAAAACTAAGAATATTTTTATACTCAATTGAAACCATTGAATGAAGTAAGTGCAATCTGAAATGCTCAGATTGAAATTCAATATTCAGGCAGTTTATTTTCTCCAGTACATATCCTAAAAACAACAACATATGCTTAGTTCCTTTGGTGATCATAGTATTGTAAATATTCCCTTCACCATCGATTTTCTCAATTTTTGATTGAGACTGAAAATAAAGAACGAATGCATCCCACTGCTCAATAATAATTTTTATTACATTGCCACGGGATAACCAACGTGTTTGTGCGAATTTGGGGATTTTATGCTTAGCAGTATCTACAACATCTTGAATCATTTTTAACTCGTTTAATCTTTTACTACTACGGGAAAAATAACAAGAGATATCTTTTATAAATATTTCTAGATATGATGGTAGTACCTTGACTGAATGACTAGCACATAATGCAAAAGAATGGCAAACACATCCCATTATAAATACTGATGGTACATCCTTTTTTAGCAATGACTGGAACCCACTCTTAGTACCCATCATAGTGGCACAATTACCACTTCCAAAGCCAACTAGATTACTTATTTGAATGTTTTTTTCTATGAAAAGATCTTTTACAGCTTGATAAAGCCCTTCTGAAGTACCATTTTCGACACAGTGTCAAGTAACACATCTACAACATCAAGTTTTTGAATATCAAAATATCTAACAACAACAGCTAGAACTTGAGATAAAGATAAATCTGTACTTTCATCTATTATCATTGAAAACTTGTTGTTTCTGCATATGTTAGAAATGTATATTTTTTCATGATAGGCTATGGCATCTTGTATAAGATAAGAGACTTTAGTCGCCTTTATCTGAACTTGTTTTGCAATATTGCTATCATGAAATGCTTACTTACATGCTTCTATAAGGTGATCACATTGCCCAAATGGAATATTATGCTCAGAAATTAGTGCAGCAATTGTTAACTCTGCCTTTGCTACTTCTTCATTCTCTGTAGGTTTACGTTTTGTGAAGAACGTGTCTAACATTGAACTTGTCTTAGCAATATTTGCACTTTTTTTTATGTTTAACTGTATTTTTATGCACTAGTAACATCGATTTATTGGCATTCTTTAATTTCATTTCACAACAAATACAGCAAGATGCACCTTTTTCATTACTGTCTTCTTTCAACCAATCCTTTAATTCCGGATCTTCTAACCATTCATTTCTAAAATTTTGAGTATACCACCGTTTACTCATCTTTCTCTGTGGAGAACAAGTTTCAGACATTGTGGGCAATTTGTGGATATGGCTAATTAGCAGTTATCTTATTTAAAATGTTCTATAAAATAAAAAATAAATCACTAATCCATTAACATAAAATAGAAATAGTCACTACAATTTAAATTTATTATATCACTGTATGTAGTACACGCATAAATATAAAAATCACACCAAATAATGCAATAATACCACGAACGATCACGAAAGACTGTGCAGTAAAGACCGCCTTCTGCCTGCTCAATAGGCTGCGCATACATGTTAGTAACATGAACGAAAATCATAGTGTAGAACCCTGTGAAAACTTTGAAATCCTTTTACATTTGTAGTATTTTGTACAAGCACTTGACATATTACAAATTACGATCAGTATTGTTAGAATATAAAATTAAGAAAATTGTAAACTGTTATTAAATGTATTAAATTTTATTGTATTTACAAAAAATAAAAATAAATTTTGACTTAAAATTAAAAATTACCGAAAAAACCCATATAATGAGATATTTTTGTGAAAAAAACCTATCAACCTAGATGACGATCAAAAAACCCAGATCTGGGTGGAAAAACCCAGGAGTGGGAGCCCTGTATATGACTATACATTATGTTTTTTTTTTTTTTTTTTTGGTAGTTGTTTTCGCATAGGCTTCTGTGGCCATAATGCACCTCCCAAGGTTTTTGCAGGACTTTGATCCAAGCCCGAAGCGGGAATCGAACCCGCGACCTTTGGGTTGCCAGGCAGGCACTGTACCCACCCAGCTATACATTATGTACAAGCCTGAATGTGAAAGAAATCAAGCGGCAATTACCATGTTGATATCAACCTTGTTATCAATAAGTTTTTTAAATTCACAATGTTTAGTGCTTTCCTAAAATGATGGTAAAGGAAGGCTGTAGGGAAACTATTACCAAGCAATTTATTATGGAATAATGTGATATTGTTTAAAAAGAAAATGTCATTGCAAATAATGGCAATTCTGAAGCACTGGGAGAATATTATATTAGCATGTACTTTTTTTTGAAATGTAGGAGTGCCAATGTGTGAAACTGTTGAACGCATCTCTCTTATTGTGTATGTTAACTGTAGCATGAGGCTGTTGATATTAATGTCCAAGTCAAAGTAATTACCTGAATAGTCATTATTATTTGTTCTCTCCAGAGTAAGTTCTGGAGGATAAATACCAGACAAATCCAGTATAAATGTAGGGCAGATGACTACTAATAAATCACAAAAAAACTCTGTAAATCTTTATATCTGAGGGTAGGGAGGTCTCAGACCAGTATAAGTATAGGTTAGCTAAGACACAGCTAGCAGGGCTACCCATAGAAGTATCTTTGGTTTGCAAGTATACAGTTTTGATATCAAATATATAATTGTTGGAAATGCAGAGGTTTATGAGATTTATTGTAAATTCCATTCATGACTGATTTTAGGCTGGTTAGGTCTATGCTGCTGAATAGACTACTGAAATCAAATGTTTGAACATGAGTGATGTTGCCATTATTAGAGCATTAATAACTGGTATGTTATTATTAATTATCTTGCTATCTGGAAGGATGCCCATTACAGGTTTAAGTAACAGTTCTAAAGTTATGCCAGGTTTATGAGCATAACTGTATTTACAAGAAGTAATGAACCTGAAGCGTATTTTTTTTGTGGAACTTGGGCATGAAATAAATATAAGGAAAATTATAATTATTCATGCTAATTTTTAATTTCTTGCTGAAAGCAATTAATTTCTTAGTAATTATACTGCTGCTATTAGAGATGGACTTGTAGGTGGCACTGGAATTTAGTTCTGCATTTAATGTTTAGAAATAAAAGGCTTTACAGATAATGGTATAGTTGCAGGAGGAGGAGTATATCCACAGGAGTGATGACAATGTTCGTGCAGATCTGCTGATTGTTGTTTTAATATGAACAAATGGAATTTTAAACTAGTAGATGGTTGCACCTGTGGTTTAGACGTCTTATATTGATGCAGTATCTCAGCTAGTGGAGAATTAATCCATAATTGGAAGGCTTGTTTCTTTGTTTGTTTGGTTTTTAGGAGCATTAGCAACTAAGGCCATATTGCTCCGGGGAATATGCAGTGGTCATTCCCTGACCTTTCCACATCCTCTGTATTTGGTGGTCACGGGCTCGAACCCCGGTCTAATCAAGAAGCGTGTGCTACGCACTGCTGCTCCTGCCCACGGAGGCACGTCATAATTGGAAGGCTTCAATGGGGATGCTATGATGGTAAATATGGTTTTAGAAGGTTTTAATTTTAGCATAATTTTGCATTTTAAGTTTTATTTAGCTTAGTGTTATATTGGTTTTCTTTTTATTCCTTTTCTGTCTGGTCTGCTATCATGTATAAGTCTGCTCGCTTTTTTTTTTTTTTTTTTATGAAAACCCCAAATACAAGGTATTAGAACCCATAGTACTTAGTATTGTGCATGGGTTGAGGTTGAGAACATGAAAGAAGATATTTGTTGATATTAGACAAACTTCTGTAGACTAATTTTCAGGAAATACATACAAAGGAAGGTTGTTCCAGAAAACAGCAGTTGAATAAATAAATGAGGAAGATGAAAAGTTGGTTCTATGAATTTGAAATTGGATGATTTCCACTTTTCATCCAATTTCCAAGGATACAGAGTTTGCTGAATATATGGTATAGGTAAGTGTGCATTCAGAAAAACTATAAAAACAAGCGTATCTCCTATTCAAATTTGCTGGATAAACAGATACCATATACACTAAAAACATTATTATTCAGTCTCCATATTTTGAATAAAACATATCATAATGTTTCTTCTCGGAAGCTACTTTTTTCCCCCCCTTTTTTTGCATGGATTTGAATGAAAATGAAAGTGTTCCAATGAAAGTGTTCTGCAAGTTAAAAAGTGTTCTGTTTTTATCATGTGAGGTCGAGAGGGAGGAGGTCTAAAAGCCTTTACTTTTGTTCCTAATCACAAGTTTATTTTGTTTCTGTTTATTTTTTTCTTTTCATTACTTTATTTATTTATTTTTAAATAGAATATTACTGAAGCAATTATTACCTAAAAAATTGCTTTGGTAACTTCATGAAACCTCATCTCCAAATTTTTATCAACTGTCCCAGGAATAAAAGGAGGAATAAAAACAAGAATAAAGTAATGTAACTAATAAAAATAAGTTAATCACAGAGAAATTATCGAAGCATAGAAGCCTGTGCTTCCAATGCACAGGCTTCTTTGTTAAAATTCAAGCACTTATCCCAGATTGAATTTTAACATTCAATGTTTGGCAAGATTTATTATTCCAAAACTGTAAAAATCAAAACTAAGCAATCTCCAGGTCAAGAGATTACCAGGATTTAGATGTTATACCTGTAAAAGTAAAGGTTCAAACTTAAGGAAGTGAATGAAGGAATGAGAGCTTTCATAACACTTATGATAAGGTTAAAATGAACTCAATGCAGAATGGCTGAATTTTCTCACTTATGACAATTTTTTCATTTAATACAAAATAACATTTTGAAACTTACCTTAAAATCAAGTAGTATATTTTCTGGCTTTAAGTCCCTGCATGAACATAAAAATAATTTTTATTATTATTATTATTATTATTTTTTTCACTATTTTAATTTACATAAAATTATTTTTTCAAGTCACAAGCAATGAAAGTCACAATTAATTGACAACAGACTGATGTGGTTATTTCCAAATTGTTTTTATGCTTCTTCATCAGTTGCTAACAAAATTATTATTACAGCAAATGGCTGAGCAAATTAAGTTTATCACTACAATTAAAAATAATGGTATGTTTATTATAATTAGACAGACATCATTATGTCTTCAAGATTATTATGAAAAAGAAACACTATATACCAAGCCCCAACCAAGGAGATGCCCACTCTACAATCACCAAAGTAAGAGTGTCACTTCCCAAAAATAAAATTAACTAAAGATAGGGACATTTATTTAATTAATTGATTCAAATTTGATTTATTTATTTATGTTAATTCTATTTATATAAATTAGTTTAATGTTTATTTGCAAATTATGTTTTCTCTTTAGGGGACTTAGAGAGGAAGAGACATTGTGTGTTATCAGACACTCAGTCTAAATGGATCCAATATCTTTCTATTTTAGAAGATTTAGGAGAACTTCTCCTGAATCTTCTAAAATTGGCCTGCCTCCCTAAAATCCACTCATGCACACCTTGAAGATAAGCCCTGTTATGTCACTTTGGTGGCAATGAACGTGTAGAGTGTTTCTCTTCAAGATACCTGGTCAGCATGAAGAGGAAAAGACCAAACCCGGCAGCACATAATGACACGAAGAAACAAATGGCCCTCTGTCCCCATTGGCTTTCACTCCTCCTCTTACAGCAGTGAGAGGATCACAGTGGAAGCAGATAGTGCTAAGATTCTCTGGCAACTGGAATCTCTATGACTAGGCTGCCATGCCCAGAAATTGAACTTGGCCTCTTTAAGATTGCTCATTGGTGAGGATAGGATATCAGAGCTGGAAAAAGAATTACAAAAGTGAATTGAAATATCATCGGTTTGGCTGAAACAAAAGTGAATCCCTTATAAATTTATCAAGTGGAAATCTGCTACACCAATGGAAACAGTGAAAGGAGCAAAGATGGAGTTGGCTTTCTGGTCCATAAAGATATAAGAAAACAACATTTTGGAATTCAAAAGTACATCACGAAGGGTGTCAAGACTGCTTCTCAGGATTTCTAAGAGGTACAAACTAAAGAGGCACCAATATTGAGTCATGATGATGAAGAGGTTGAAGAAATGCACACTGAAATTGAGACTTCTAAATGAACAGAAAACTCAATACACCATTATTATGGAGGACGAGAAACCTATATGTAAAAAGAAATCTAAAGAAGAAAATTAGTCACGAAACACTTGCCATGATGCACTGAAGATGACAAACAAAGAGCAAGATAAACACTGACAAGGACAAAATTGAGTATACTGAGTTATACAAAGCCATTAGAAAGAGACTCAGAGAGGACATAAGATTTAACACAAGAAAAGTAGAACAAGCATTAAGGGAAAACAAAGGACTTAAATCAGCAGCCATGAGCAGTAATATAGAAAGAAATGATACTGAAAAATAGTGATGATGTACTTATAAATAGCAGAGAAGGCATAATTCAAAAGGCAGAAAACTACTATAAAGAATTATATAAGGAGAGAGGGAATGATGCCAGCAGTGGGGAAGATGGATCACATATTAGCAACACATACGACATACCCGATATCCTTCCTGATAAGGTAGATCATGCATTGAAATAATTGAAAAACCAGAAAGCCCCAGGTGAAGATGAAGTTACTGTAGAGTTGTTAAATTGGGAAGAGGAGACGTGAAACAGAAACTGGCAAGAATCTTCACAAGATACAATAGGAAAGGAGTGATGCCTAAGGAGTGGAATAATGCAATCATAATTTTGCTGCATAAGAAAGGAGATAAATCAGAAATTGGAAATTATAGACCAATTAGCTTGTTGTCCCACATTTACAAGGGTCAATACTCACAGATTAGAAAGAATACTCAATGAGAATCAACCAAAAGAGCAAGCTGGCTTTAAGATAGGATTCTCAACTATGAATCACAGTCATGTAATATCGCAGATAATGGAGAAAACAAATGAATACAAAACACCATTATGTCTGGAATTTGTGGATTAAGGAAAGGCAATTGACTCCATACAGCATAAGGCAATGTTTTGAGCACTGGAAAGACAAGGCATAGATACCCCATACATTATGATTTTGAAGAAAATATATGAGAATGCTACCTCCTTTATTAGACTAGACAAAGACAGTAGCAAATTTAAAATTGAGCAAGGAATTTGACAAGGAGATACAATATCTCCAAAGTTGTTTACTGCTGCCCTTGAGGAAGCTTTCAGAAGATTAGGCTGGTTGCAGAAAGGAGTCAATGTGAATGGAGAGTACCTAAACCCTTTACGGTTTGCAGATGACATTGTGATCATAAGCAATGATCACAAAGAATTAGAGGAAAATCTTAATCAGTTATGCAGAGTTAGTAAGGATTTCAGACTAATGGATATGGCTAAAACAAAAGTTACGATAAACAAATATTCCACAGAAAGGGATATGATTATTGAAGGAGCAGTAATTGAAAAGATGGATTCATATACTTATCTGTAACAAGTCATTAGTTGTAATAGTGATAAATGGCTGGAAGTCAAGAGAAGGATAAATTTCAGGTGGATAGCATTCAGGAAATATAGTCACATACTGAGGAGCAATATCCCAATTTGTCTGAAACATAAAATAATGAACAAGTGCATACTTCCCACCATGACTTATGGTGAAACTTGGGCACTCACCAAAAGAATGGAACAAATTATATTTGGAATCAGACTATTAGATAAGAAGAGAAACACATGGATTAGGCAGCAAACACAAATAAAGGACATTCTTATCAAAACTAAAGAACTGAAATGGACTTTGGCAGGACACATAACTCAAAGACATGATGACAGATGGACTAAGAAAATAACAGAATAGTACCCAAGAGGAGCTAAAAGAAAACCTGGAAGACAACAACGGAGATGGACAGATGAAATTCACGAGTTCGAGGGTAGTAAATGGATTGCACAAAACAGCAGAAACTGGAAAGTTGATGGAGATGCCTTCATCCCGCAGTGTATTGAAAGTGGCTGACGATGATGTTTTCTTTAGGCCAGTCAATTGGCAGGGTTGACTTTCAAATTTTTATTTTATTTGTTATGCTACCTTATTCCATGACATACTTTATGATATAAGTTTGTCCATTACATTTATTTTTTTTTATTTGGACCATATAAGAACATCTACCAAAATTTGGCTGAATAATGTTCAATGAATGAAATATGATTCTTTTGGAGTTCACTTTTCCTTTGCTTGTAACCACCCTCTGGCTATTCATTATGTTTTAATTTTTCTGTCATTTGGTTAGCTTTTGGAATTCATAATTACTGTTGTGACTTTGGTTAATTATATTTTTGGGAAGTGGTACTCATACTTGGGTGATTGTTGGTTGCACCTCCTTGGGCTGAGAGTAATGTGCTTGCTCTACTAGGGATGAGTGTTGCTTTGCCTTTTTCTTATTCCTTATTTTATTATTTTAACATTGGGGAGTCTTGGTATACATGGGGTGACAGAGGGCCTTGTTAAGAACAAGTCTAATTGTAGCATTAACTTGTTTAGTTCATAGCAAATATTATTTTTCATAAATGTTTTCTGTATTTGTGTGTAGCAGCAAATACATTATGTCAGCAGTTGGCAGCATACAATAACTTTAAAATAATTGTGTTGATAATACATGATATTATCAGTGGCACATATGTAAAAACTTTTGCAAATGTACATCATTATTTAACACATACAGGAAATGTCAAGATGAAGGGGTGATGACAAAATATGGAAAAATGCATATATACACTAGATTGTTTAAGCAAGAAAACATTTACTCACTGGGAAGGTGGTAAATCAGTGAACAACTATTAATCTAATGTATGCAGAAATACATGAATTAGATTAGGACTATAGTCTATCACTGTTAATCATTGATTTTAGTGATCCTATGAAATAGGATCACTAAAATCAATTATCACTAAAATGATTTAGATGAGAGAAAACTTACTTATTTGAAAAATAATAGAAAAAAACTTTATATATACATTAAAGTTTCATTGCTGAATTACAGTAATTGATTTTGTAATATTTCTCACTCTCTGCATATTGACTTGGTGCATTATAGCCTTAGACGCTAATGCACCATAAAATCCTAAAACAAACAACCAACTCTCTGCATTATACATTTTTTTTTTTTTTTTGCATTGAAAATTGCATACATGACATTAAGTGACACTTTCATGAGACAGAAATGTCTCATGCAAGTGTCACTTAAAGTCATGTTCAGGGTAGCAAACAGATGTAATCCTGTTCAGTAGATGCAACTGTCAAAGAATTATTAAACAATTTAGAACAGCTGTTATACGAAAAAAAGGAAATACAAAGTAAAGTATACTGAAAATGCAGGATATATATTTGAGGGAGTTGATTAAAAGGTTGTGAATGGATTACTGCTTATATACATTTTGCATTTAAGATGACTGCAGAGATGGAGATACTAGTAGAGAGCTTTTATCAAATGAAAATGTGGTTCATTCATTTAAACAATTAAAAAAAAAAAAAAAAAACAATTGAGTCACTTACCAAAAGGCTTAAACATTTGTTGAGAATGCCACAAGTCTGCAATAAAAATGAACATCACAGGACAGAAAAATTGCTTCTAGAGAAATGCAGATCATAAGCATTAGCATTACTAGTGGCATATGATGTAAGAAAGCAAGCATATACACAGCATCATCCAAAAAAAAACAAAAAAAAACCCACCTTCCATTTGCTCCAAAAGTTTGTCAAGTTCTTCCTAGAATTTACTTATCAACTTCCACTATGACAGACAGAAGTTTATTCCTGCAATCAACCACGTGCTGGCTAAAGGCAAATTTCTGCACATCTATTCGGCAACTGTCTTTCCTCAATTTGAATTTATGCCTCCTCAAGTGCATAATCTCAGCAACAGCAAGAACTCCACCAGCATTGAGCTTGCTCAAAACCATTCAAAGCCTTATACACTTCAATCAGATCACCTCGCAGGTGCCTAGTCTTCAGAAGCTGCAATTTGCATAACGTTAGCCTTTCTGGGTAAGAGCAATCCTTTGTTCCCCTCACCAGTCTCACCACCCTTCTCTATACTCATTCCAGCAGTTCTACATCCTTCATTATCCCTTTATATAAGGCAAAAAAATCACCACCTTATCTCTGCTAGTAAAATTCCTGTATACCATTGACAAAACCCCATGAGCTGTCCTGGCAGCCTGTCTGTACATCCCCCCCCCCCCAAGTCTTTTTCATTCACCACTTCCCTGAGTGTAGTACCACACAGTTGGTATGTTACTCTTGGGCAACTGCTACCAATATGCAGCAATTTGCATTTGTCAATGTCAAACTTCAGCTGCCATTTCTCAGTCCATCTGCCTAACTTTTCTACATCCTGTTGCAGTAGCATCCTGTCATTACTGTCATTAACAACCCTGCCAACCTTTATATCATCTGCAAACTTGGACGTTGAGCCTAATATACTTTCATTAATATTACTGATAAATATATAAAACAAAAATGGGTGCAACACCAATCCCTGAGGCACTTCACTAATAACATTAGTACACAAAGAGCATTGCCCATTGATTACCACTCTATCTTTTCCCACTCAATCATCCACAGCAGAAAACTGCCCTTAATGCCACACTGCTCCAAATTGTACAGCAGTCTTATGTGCAACAGTATCAAAAGCTTTTCTGAAATTCAAGTATATGATATTAAAATTATTTTTTGCATCCAGTTTGTAGTATCCAATCAAACTGGTTAGACAAGATTTCCCCATGCCATGCCTGAACTATAACTGCAGTCTTGTCTAGATGATCCTGCATTACTTCTTTAACCAGTGACTCCATTATTTTTCCTGGAACAGAAGTTACACTAACAGGTTGGTAATTATTCATGTCACCCTTTGGTCCCCTTTTAATTTTCAATGTAACTTCCCTGAGCTTCAATACACTTGTTCCATTTTGTTGACGATGAGGAAATACTAGACAAACTTCTTTGTCCTGTCCAAAGAACACAGAAACAGCAGACTGTAGTTCATTATCATCAGCAAGGTGATGTCCTCTTGTGTTTTTCTTGAGATGTCAAAACATGAAATAGTCAATGGAGGCCAAATGAAGACTGTAAGGTGGATGGTTAGTAAATTCTGTAAAGCCACAGTCTCTCAAAGCAGCACACCTCTAAAAAGTTTTCTACAGCGTTTTTCCTTTATGATATCCCCTAGGTTGTCTAGGAATATATAAACTCATACGCCGACCATTAAATAAAATTTTTACTGTAACTGAAGTTTATACAAATAATATCAAAAAACAAAATATTTACAACAAACTGATGATTATATATTACGGAATGCTAAAAGCTAAAATAAAATCATTTACTATAAAATATGCTAAAATATAAAAGTTAAAAGTGCTAAAAAAAACCAAAAAAAAAAAAAAAAAAAAAAAAAAACAAGCCTGAAGCTTTCGAGAGCGTCAGCTCCCTCCCTCAACAGTAATAAGACTTCCTGCAACATCTCTTTATATAGCAGGCTCACGGTACGTCCACACATGGTTCTATCGGCACAGGGGCAGAAGCGGAAATGGTTCAGGTACGTGGCAAACAAAATCGTTCATCCGAAATTGCTTCAAAAATAGGATGAATACGCATACCTCTGTCTCTATTTATAGTATTCTTACTGGATGAGCCAATCCGTAAACCCTCGGGCCATTTACGCTCCCGGTATCCACGCGCACGATCCATAATAATAGGGGAGATTTGATGCTGCTTCTCCGAAAAATGTTTGGCCACAGCAGACTTATTATAGTCAGCGGTTCTTATAGCATTTAAACGTTCCCCCAGACGATTCCTGAGCTGTCGTTTTGTTTCCCGCACAATCCGGGCATTCTATTCTGTAAACAACTCCACTACTGAGATCTTTCGGTATACGGTCTTTAACCTGGGACACCGCTGTGCCCAGCCTCTGCCCATAGCATGTCTTATAACCCCGTAAAATTCTCGCCAGATGTTCAGTAAGGCCCGGATAGTAGGGGATGTATGCGGTGGCTACCAGGACGAATGGCTCCCTACGTTCAGACACTCCTCTGCTATATCCATCCAGGATCCTCTGAGGGTATCCGCACTTTCTAAGTTCTGCCGTGACACGGTTAATTTCTTTTTCTTTATCCTCAGAAGTGGTACAGTGGGATCCTGCTCTGTCAAATAAAGCTTTCCTAGTAAATTGAATAAACTGGGAGAATCTCCCAGTTTATTCAATTTACCTCAGAGGTGGAAATGGATGGTACCCTGTCATTTTTAGCTGTATTGGTCTCTAGGGTGGGTTCTAGACTTAAGACGTCAGTTTTTAAAAAACCCATGTGTAGAGCCAATACACCCACTATAATTCAGCACAAGCTGGACAATACAAGAATAGTGTAGTAAAAGCTTAATTTGACAGAGCAGGATCCCACTGTACCACTTCTGAGGATAAAGAAAAAGAAATTAATCTTGTCACGGTAGAACTTAGAAAGTGCGGATATCCCCAGAGGATCCTGGATAGATATAGCAGAGGAGTGTCTGAACGTAGGGAGCCATTCGTCCCGGTAGCCACCGCATACATCCCCTACTATCCAGGCCTTACTGAGCATCTGGCGAGAATTTTACGGGGTTATAAGACACGCTGTGTGGAGCTTTCTCGGCAGAGGCTGTGCACAGCGGTGTCCCAGGTCAAAGACCATATACCGAAAGATCTCAGTAGTGGAGTTGTTTACAGAATAGAATGCCCGGATTGTGGGAGTGTTATGTGGAGGAAACAAAACAACGGCTCAGGGATCGTCTCGGGGAACATTTAAATGCTATAAGAACCGCGACTATAATAAGTCTGCTGTGGCCAAACATTTTTCGGAGAGGCAGCATCAATTCTTCCCTATTATTTATGGGGACGCTATTATTATGGATCATGCACGTGGATACTGGGAGCGTAAATGGCTCGAGGGTTTACGGATTGGCTCATCCAGTAAGAATACTATGAATAGAGACAGAGGTATGCATCCGATTTTTGAAGCAATTATATTAAGGTCGGATGAACGATTTTGTTTGCCACGTACCCGAACCATTTCCCGCTTCTGCCCATGTGCCGATAGAACCATGTGTGGACGTACTGTGAGCCTGCTATATAAAGACATGTTGCAAGAAGTCTTATTACTGTTGAGGAAGGGAGCTGACGCTCTCAAAAGCTTCAGGTTTTTTTTTTTTTTTTTTTTTTTTTAGCGCTTTTAACTTTTATATTTTAGCATATTTTATAGTGAATGATTTTATTTTATTTTATTTTAGCTTTTAGCATTCCGTAATATACAATCATCAGTTTGTTGTAAATATTTTGTTTTTTGATATTATTTGTATAAACTTCAGTTAAAGTAAAAATTTTATTTAATGGTCGGCGTATGAGTTTATTTATTCATAGACATGAATTTTCCCGACCTCAGAGGCCTCTTTCAGGATCCCTTAAGTTGTACAGTAGGGATGCATATGACTCTTTAGTGACTGCTTGTGTTCTAAGTAGTAATGTACAAAATTTCCTGAGCATCCAAAAAAAATGATGGCCATAATCTTGCCAGCTGAAGGTTGTGTCTGAAATTTTTTGCAAGGGGGAGAACCCTTGTGCTTCCATTGCACTGATCCTTGCTTGGTGTCGGGGGTCCCAGTGATGAACTCATGTTTCATCACAAGTAACAATTCTGGAGATGAAAATTTCATGATCTCTTCCATAAAGCTCAATTTTCCTCACAACACAGGGGTCAGAAGTCTGGGGACCTACCTTGCATTGCCCTTACTCATCCCAAAATATTCATGGAGGATGGTTATAACTGGTCCCTCAGATATGTCACACTTTAAAAAATTGGGATATCTTTTAAAAATAATTGCTGGAGTGGTCGCTGTCACAGGCCTTCCTGAATGTGGATCATCTTCCACGTACTCTCTACCCCACTTGAACTGTTTTGACCAGAATTTCACCTGGTACTGTGAAGGTGCACTGTTCCCACACACAGCCACCATCCTTTTATGAATGGCCTTTGGCCTGTTTCCTTCTTTTGTGAGAAACATGATGACTGAACGATGTTCCAATTTCAACAAATCCATAATTTGATACAGGTATCTTCCTTCTTTCTGTTACAGCAGCACAAACTAAATACATAGTAGGATAAAATTAGGATGATTCAAGTTGAGATATGTAGGAACATCACTGAAATATAACTATGGGAAGTATGGGATTTATTGAACATCCCTCATAGTTGGTGGCTGATTGCTGAAACAAACTTTCATCCGTTGTTGTGGAAGTTGATAGCTTAAATAAGTTTAAGGAAGAACTAGACAAACTATTGGAAGGAATGAATAGATAAAATGGGAAGTGTCATTTTTTTTGGCTGATGCTGTGTATGCTTGCTTATACAGCATCAGACAAAAAAAAAAAACCCATCATTTGCCATCATTAATGCCAATACCATAAAGTAACAAAGTGATTAAAATTAACAAAAAAAAAAAAAAAAAAATTGAGGCCTATGAAAAACTGTCAATTAAAATATAAAAATTTTCAAATATTTTTTGAAGTAGCCAAATTCTATTAGTGATAGGATATCTGTCTATTTGGAGCAAATGGATGGGAAGGTTTTTTTTTTTTTTTTTTTTGGCTGATGCTGTATAAGCTTGCTTTCTTGCATCATATGCCTCTGCTAATGCTAATTTGCTGCATCAACTGTAATGGTGATGATGAAATCACAGAACTTCACTGTATTCCAGTATCACTACAGAATGATTAAAAAGTTGTGCAACTAAAATATCAATAATTAATTTATTAATTCTTTTACTATCAGACTATATAGTATGAATCAGAGCTGTAATACTCAATATGTTCTACGTTGATAATAATATTAGTAAATTAATAAGAGGAGTTTACCTCAATATAGTACGTGGAACACTTCCGTATGATACCCTCCAGAAATTAAAACGGAAAAAAACGAAAAAAATCGACAACTTACCGGTACATTAAAGTAAAATATAAATAATTAAAGTAAATTGATTTTGATTTTGAATTGTGTTAAATTGATTATTTAATTATTTATATTTTACTTTAATTATTTATATTTTACTTTAATGTACCGGTAAGTTGTCGATTTTTTCGTTTTTTCCGTTTTAATTTCTGGAGGGTATCATACGGAAGTGTTCCACGTACTATATTGAGGTAAACTCCTCTTATTAATTTACTAACTATCAGACTATGTAATCAAGTAATTATAATAACTATAATAAATAAATGTTGAAAATGCCCACCTTCTTGAATACATATACAGATTCTTTTCTTCATAATTGAACATTTGTGATAATAATTTCATTATATATATAAGCTTCAAGTACCTCCAATGTGTGGGGAGGATTATTTTTATACACTTTGTGCTTCAACTCCCAAAGACATTAAATTTGAATATCTTGGGGATGCCACAAATTTTTAGAAATAAGATGATCACTGAAAAAAGTCCTTCAGCATTGCCACTACTACCCTGTGTGTTAAAACCAAACAATGTTTGTCACTTTTGAGTAGAGCAATAAAATAAATTATTTCAGTATATGTTTCTTTCAACTATGTTTTTGAAGAAAGAGAGAAATCCATTCAATAGGTGATGTGAAATGGCACTCCATACCCCAATATACTCCATACCCTGAATAAAACATGGTTCTAAATGCCAATTCCATTTAAATCAATAAAGGTGTGAAATAACTGAAAATAAAAATTTTTTATTCTTTATCAAGTGAACTTTGTGCATTACATGAATATGACACAAGGAAGGCCTAACTTTTTAAAAGCCCTTTGTGTGCTTGAATAAGACATACCTGTTTGCAATGCAAGTCTGCTCAATGATTTTTTTGGTGACAGCAATAAATGTTGATTAACATCAAGTTTTTCCTTGTTAGCAATGAAGGGCAGTATTTTTATTTATTTATTATTATTTTTTTTTAATCACAAATGCTTCCCTGTTTAAAGAAAATGGGTTACTAATTGTGAAACTGCCAATTTATTTGGTACTGGTGAATTGAGATATTTTTATAAAATTCAGCTTTGATGTTCACATATAATTTTGAATAAAAGTATTGTTAAAAATCATATATAGGAAATACTGTATAGAGAACATGTTATAGTGGCTTTGTCACAAATAAACCCATTTCAACCAGTATTTCTGTAAATGTAAATCAGCAACCACATTTCTGCATGCAAAGGTACATTGTGTTGCTTCTGTGAACTTGTAAGAAATGTGCATAGTTACCAGAATGAGAGGAATTAATTCCTTCATTTTGGGATATGCAAAATTTTGAATCACTATATATAATTATTGTAAAACCCACACATACTCCTTCTAATATGTCATAATATCTACATATATAATAAGATTCTACAATTAAAATTTTAGAAACATAACAGTAATTAAATTTGTCAAGCATCAATTAATGAATTCATCCCACATGTTTGAGCCATCAAAAATGAATTTTTAGAAATTCATTTTTCAAAAATGAATTTTAATTTTAAAAACACTTGGACCATGAAATAAATACAGCAAAATAATTAATGCCCTTAATAGGGTCATAGGTAAGGCAAGATGCTATTTTTCTCCTATGAACCTCACCATCCGTATAACAAAACAAAAAATAAAGAATAAAAAAAATAATTTAAACATAAAAAATGTAAAGAATAAGAAGAAAAAGAACCAAAGCAACACACACCCCAGGTGAACGAATGCATGACCCCTCACCCAAAGAGAGACATCTACACCCTGAAGAACAAGTACTAAATAAAATACTATTAAAAGAAAACTGGAAACAAACCACAAAGAAACAAATAGTCCAGAAGCACATGTGAACCCTGTAAAAGGATCATATTTCATTCATTGATTGCTATCTTAGCAAATTATCAGTGAATGTCCTGATGCACCCTGGGCATTACAAGAAATAACAAACCAAACATAAAATACACTGTAGCGACCATCTTCTATGGAATAAATAAGGAAGCATAATAAAAAAAAAATGCAAATTTAACTGCTGACTTCTCTAATCAATGAATCAAAATTAATAGATCATAAAAAATAGAGATTGAACTTAAATAACTCAAACAATTAATTATTGTTTAAATAGTTACTACTCAAACAATTTGATTCCCCATAATGAACCTAAAAATAAAAAGAGGATTTTATTGCAATAAATGAAATATAGCACAAAAATAATATCTAATAATTTTAAAGAAAGGAATTTAATCAAAATTTGGGTATTATTATTACCTGTAAATAATACCTTCTGAATGAAGATAGCCCAAAGCACTTGTTATCTCTGCTGCATAAAACCTTGCTCTTGGTTCTGGAAAGTAGCGCTCTCTTTGCAGATGAAAAAATAACTGCAATAATTTAAAAACTGTTAATTTTAATAAAAAATGCAATTTCTGATTATTAATTAAATTCTAATTAAACTCTTTTTTGATATTCAGTGCTTGTAACAGAGATATTACTGTTTGAAATATTTTTTGATAATTTATTTCAGAATATTTAATTTATCAGCTTTTCTCTTTAAAGTCAGCATTACTTATAAGCAGTATTTGGAATGGAAAACAATGAACTTTATGGATTCTCAATTGTATGAGAAAGGAAGTATTTAGCTCATCTAGAGAAGTGTTTCATTTAATAATGATTACTTCAATCCTCCGTAGCCGAGTGGGCAGGAGCGGGAGTGCAGTAGCACATGCTCTTTGAGTAGACCGGAATTCAAGCCCCTGACAGCGTGGCAGATTATGGTCCATTTCCCTCAGCATGAATTTTTGAGGAGGCTTCCATCCTGCAGTGGGTTGATAATGGCTGCACTTTACTTTTTACTTTTTTTTACTTCAATCCTCAAAGACAGAAATGGGGTAATCATTAATCCTTTTAGCAGTGAATGTGTGCATCAATAAGTTTTTCTGATAGTAGGAGCTATGAAGTTGTTTATTTATTTATTTTTTTAACATAATTTTTAAGTTTGTTTTTATTTTGACTTGATTAGAGCAGAACGAAATTATTACTAATATTTTCACTCTACTAATTTAAATAGGATATTACTTGCAGTAATATTTTATTCATTTAAGTATATATTACTTGGTTCAACTTCATCAAATTTAGAGTCCCCCCCCACCCCAATCTGGCACAAATCTAATAATAACAGCCAACAGTGATCTCTTTCTCCCTTTGATTTTCAAAGTTATTTTTGTGCTTCCATTATCAAAACTGTCTACTGTTAGTTGTAAAAACACAGATAACATATGGCAGTACATGCTGGATGATTTCAAAATAATTTGAATGTTAATGGTAATTTGTCTGAAATGACCTTGAAAAGTATAAATATACATAAGCACTGCTAAAAGGTTAAGGCAGATTTAGATTTTTAATCATCCCATGAATACAAATAAGAAAGAAAAGTTCATTTTAAAAAAATGAACTTTTCTCTGTGATGTTTTAAATTAGATTTATTAGTAAGTCAGGAAAATTTTCAGCAAAATTTTTACCCAGTTAGTCCCAATATCTGTTTTTGAATTCTGTCACTGTTCCAGGGTTTAGGTTCTGAGAAATTCTCAGAAGTGGAAAACCCATTATACTGTTAGGGAGGAACCTGCTGCTAATGGTTCTAAAATGCAGAAAATACTTTTACACCGATAATACCTGATACGATCCTTAAAAGAAAGTAGCAATTATTCTTGATTAATATGGCTTATACGGCAAATTAATAGGCTATTATTGAAGTAATGCAGAATCATAGTGGAAATTAAATGCAGAATATTTTTGATTGTTTGACCAGAAATAATAATAAATCACTACTGAGGCTATTAACAAAGTAAAAACAATTTAATAATAAATTACCAAGAAAATATTAATTATAATTACAATTATCATTATATAACTGTTTATCAGAATTTTGCATCATTACGCACAAATTAATGATAAAAACAACATTTAAAACAGCTAAAAAGATACGATGAAGTAAAATGTCATGTACTTTAGTCGCATAACTTCTTGGTAATATAGTCTTGAACTATTGGGCATCTTTTGGAGATGGTCTTTGAATGGCCAAGGAGAAAGGCTGATATGTTATTCTGTCCCTTCTTTTTGCAGTGCAAGCTGATTCATGTAGATAAGTAGGTACTTGTTTCATTCTGTAGAGATATATTTAGTGCTTCTCATGTTATTTGTAATGAAATGGTGTAGTTGGGTGAGAAAAGAAACTTGGTGAATCTATGGGATTGTGAACTACTTTTAGTGACTTGGTGTGAAGTATTAACTGGCCTATATTTAGTACTTCTCATGTTGAGTTGTAATGAAATGGTGTAGTTGGGTGGGAAAAGAAACGTGAATCTATGGAATTGTGAACTACTGTTAGTGACTTGGTGTGAAGTATTAACTGGCCTTATACAATGTGCTTTCAGATTTTAGTGTTAAACGGCTTAGGCCAAAAATATGAAAATAATCTCACTTTAATTTGGTTTTGCAGTATTTTAATAGAATTTAAAAAATAATCTCTCAAACATGCATTTTTAAATGTATTTAACTCAAACAATTATTGGCAAAACTTGAAATAAACAAAATTAGTGTTCAATTGGATGAAAAAAAAAAAAAAAAAAAAAAAACTAATTTTGCTTCAAATGCTTTGATGTCAAAAAAGATATTGCAAACAACTTTCATTCTTCCTTGTAACTTAATATTAAGTTCATTGAGGTGTTCCATTATGTCAGCCAAAAACGGATAGTTCAAATCATTAAATTCAAATCCAGTTCAAATCATTAAATTCTGGGACTGCCTTTTTTTTTTTTCTCACTCACCAAAAATTTCTATTTCTAATATAGTTGAAGGACATTACATAGTGGTTTTTCCATGAAATCTAGTTTTTCTATAATGACCACTCTTACACCACATGAATATTAAGATAGTTTATTTAGCTACTAACTAAATCCCTATACATTAAGGCAAATTAAGGTCTACTAACTAAATCCTTATACACTAACAACAGCCTATGTATGGTCCGAGTATGGGTTCCTTGCCGGAACCCATCCTCAGACCATACACACAGGCTGTTTGCCAGCCTCCTGATTGCCTGATGTCTCAATTCTGACTGGGCATTCTGCAGAATGAGCAGTTGGAATTGAGACTTTTTGGAAAGGGTGCACAGTTGGCAAGAATTCTGTAGAATTGATACATTCTTCCTGTTGTTGTTGTTGTTCCTTTTAATGAACAAACCGCAGGCAAATCTTCAGTAATATTAAAATCTGCATCAATTTCTCTAATAACAATTAAAAAGTGTGAGGTGTCAGCAGTATCTGCATCATCCAAATCTACTGGCAAAAAAATCCAATTTTTTAATGTTTTTTGCAAGTGCAGACAATATCTTTGCCAATAAGAAATGTTTGTTTCGTCATAGTATTCCTTGACAATGACTGCCATTGTCTCTCTGCATATTAGACACAATTTTTCCTTGAGACTAATATAAAAATATAGTAAATTCCATTTATCCTTAAATACTTGAATTTCTGAATCAACCTTTCTTTTCTTTATTTCACTCATTTTTGCAATATGGGTTAAAATTTTTCAGTTCAAAAATATGATGAAACTAATGTAACAATGTTAGTTTTTAAAAGAGGATGCACATCTTTCCTGCACTCCAGTGATATTAAACAAACACTGTACGTAAAATCAACTGATGGAGGGGCGGCATTCCTCCATGTGGTGTGGGCCACACCTCAACCCCTGCTAATGTTGGTTCACACCTGGGTGGTCACCCACAGTGTGTTGTGCATGGGCGTTATACCCAGGATTACTAACAGTCCCACCATTGTGAAGGTGCAAGCAGAGGATTTGGATGTCACAAACTGTTTGGACTTAGCCAAAATTGGGTCCACTTGACTTGAGTGTCAACGGAATATCGGTTCCATCAGCGTTTTAGACCCCCCCCCAGGTAGCAAGCATAGCTTGTCTGGCATATCTGAGAGAAAGTCTGCAACAACCTCAAGAACCAAACAACCTATTTATAACAGATTGTACAAACAAAAAGCCCAATAAACTGAAAACTGCATATTGTTTTTGTTTTATGGCTGTCACCTCTAGAATTCTATGTGACCTTCAGAAATGTGCTTTAGAAAAATATCACAGAGACTACTGGGTTTGTTCGGAAACCATGAGTGAATTTCAGATTAGTTTAGCTCTAGATTCGGTAAGAATAATGTCAGTCCAAAACTGTGTGATTTATTATTTTTCTCAATTTTTTTATGGTTTTATGGTTTAATGTGGGGACTTCAACAATTTATGACATCAAGAAAACTAATGCTATAACATAATTTTCATCGATTATGGATAGTGAAGGAGAACCTAGCAGGAAAAAGACAATGTTGAAACCTGAAAATGCTGCTTTAGAGAGTGCACTTTATTTGTGGTTTCTTCAGAAGCAAAGTTTAGTTTTAGATTTTAAGGCAAGCGCAGGTTGGCTTAAAAACTTTAAACTGGGACAGGGTATAAGTAAACTAGACATTCAAGGCAAGAAACTTTCTGAAGACAAATTGGCAGCGGTGTCCTTTAAAAGTAAGTTTGCTTCAGTTAAAGCTAATTACGAGAAAGAAAACTTTTATAATGTTGATGAGTCGGGCTAATTAACCTATTATTAACTTATTAAAAGCATTACCGAGAAAAAACCCTAGCCACTAAAATAGAAAAATGCCTGTACCAGGTTTTAAGATGAGAAAAGAGCGACTTACAATTGCTATGTGTGCAAATGCCACTGGGATGCACAGGTTGTCCGTGCTCATTATCGGTAAGTCGAAAAAACCAAGAGCATTTAAAAAAAAACTCTTTCTAAGTTTCCTGTTTCGTATAAAAATCATAAAAATGCCTAGATGGATGTTTCTGTTTTCCAAGATTGGTTTCTAATTTTATTTAGTCCAGTAATAATATATAATCTGGTAAGATTAAATTTATATAATCTTACAGGAAAAATTACCCGGTTCGATTATCCGAAAGATATCTGACATCAATTATTTGAGATAACTGACACTACTATATTTTGTTTCATTTTCCTCACAGAAATTAATTCCCATACCATTTCAGAATTTGCCAAAGAAGCTTAGATCTCAATTTTATGACAGATTCAGATGCATGTTCACAGATCATAATTGTAGGTCACAAAAACAAAAAGCTGTTTTCCAGCCGTCTCAAATTAACTGACTTATTGATATAAAAAAAAAAACGTCCTATTTACCAATAAGCATTCTCTATTTTTTTTAAATTCTATAATAAGAATATTTTATGTGAAAACACAACACATGCACTTAATTTTTAATGTTTTACTAAATAAGATAAAAACAAATTTACCTCTCCACCATTGACAAAATCCAATACAAAATACAACTTGTCTGGTGTTTGGAATGAATAATGAAGGCCTACAAGAAAAGGATGATGCAAGTTTTTCAATAATACATTACGTTCACTCATTACATGATTCTTCTCATTGCGTTTCAGTATCATTTCTTTGTTTAACACCTGTGAAGAGATTTGTATCCACATAAAAAAAAGTAATAATTTCAAAAGTGCTGATTCAATAAAAATCCACACAAATATCATCAACACTATATTGCTAGCCCCAGTTTAATGCAAGGAAAGAAGGCTTAAAAAAAAAAAAACAGCAGAAAAGTTAAATATGCAGTTTTTTATTCAAATATGTAAAAAAAGAATCATTTTCAATAATGATAACTATTTATAATATACCAATTCTTCATTTCAAAAAACATAATACAACAAAGTAAAAATAGGCTCTAAGAAAAATATTAATAAACATTTATATGCATGCAATACAATTGTTTAATATCTTTTAATTATTGGTTAAATCTCTTTATAGCAGCTTGCATAGAATGAGAAAAACTGTCATCGTTGAAAGGACATTATATAAATAGTTCATAAAATCAGGAAAAGAACAAAGAAAACTTTGAACATTTAATTTAGTTCTACTAATACGATATAATATAATCTAATTCAGAATATGTACCACAGTATTTAAGAATATGAAGCCTGTACATTTTGCAGTAAGATTAATTTGTAAATTATGTATGGTAATTACTGTACACAGCAGTACATATGTACAGTATCTATGCATATACATACATACATATCAAGGCCTAATCCGAGATAGACAGGGCAATTGCTTTCAGATTTTAAAATAATCTGTCAAAATGCATTGTTTGAGTGGCAGAGCTTGTTTTAAAGGAGAATAATGAAGGTGCACAACAACCATTAATTCATTTTTGCAGTTAGGTTGTGATAAAAAAAAATTACATACAAGTTCTAATTCTTAATGAGTTCCCTTCAATGAAACTTCTGGCTCAACCAAGGTAGGTTTCTCTTCTTCATCACTACAAATTGCAGGTTCCATTACATCTATAATGAGTTCCCCTTCTCATATATTTCTTGAAATCATCAATATCCACATTCACTTTGGTGTAGCCTTCAAAATACATTTCCTCGAAGTTTAAGTAATGATACACATTCTCAAAAATTTCACTGTTATCGGCCTTCTTCATGATTAATAGAGGAAGAAGCATGCAAAGCTTCATTCGCTGCATCATTCAAAGTGACAAATCCAGCATGTTTGAGGCAGTCACTTTTTTTGACAACTTCAATCTCATCTGAAATACACAAATAATTGCCAATAGCAAGTGAATTTTGCATTTTCAGGAAACAGCACAATTTTGTTTAATAATATTCTTCAATGTTTTTTTCTTCAAGCACTAGATTACACTGTGATTAAATGGCTGAAGAAATTATGTCATATTAGAATTCCAGGTACTCAACAGTGATTGCATGTTGACCTTTCACTTGGCAATGAGAAGTGCAGTTATCCACAAAGCAAAATTTTTCCATTCTCCCTGCGTATCTTGTGATCAAAGTCTCTGATCCAATCTTCAGAGATTTTTTGATGACATCCAAGCCTTTTAGTTTGCATAATACATAATTGACAATGTATTCAAACCTTTTAAACACCAAGCATTTGGGTTGTTGTTGGATTTTTAGGAGCATCGGGCAGGGCAGGGCATTTGGGTTTTCCCAACAATTAAGAGAGGAAATTTCTCTGTGCCAGACATGTTTGCCACCATGAGAATGGTAATCCCCCCCCTTTTTATCATCACTACATTCTCACCTTTAAATGTAAGTGCTTTATCTAGTAACAACTTAAAATAAGTCCAGTTGTGTCAGCACTAAAGATGTTGTTCTGGTCAGATGTCAACAAAACATTTTTTTAAAATGATTCTCTTTCCAATCCTTCGTAGTTTCATGTGCTGAAAGCTGCACTTTCACCGCACACTTTTGAGAGACAGCACCAACAATGAGTTTCAAATTTCTGGAAGCATCCACCAGAAGACATGAAATCATTAATGTTCATCCAATGCACAAACACTTCAGGCTTAGTTTATGGGATTTTTTTTTGCATGCATCATCATTAGCCATTCTCCAAAATTACCTTTTAAAGATTCAAATACATTGCCTTCATGCACTGGTCCTACCTGATACAGAAGAAATCTCTAAGATTTCAATATTTCAGAATAGTAAACAATGTAAGTCTAATGTATGCCATTATCTATAGCTTTTAAAATCTTAATTTTATCTGTGGTTGGCAAAACTATCTGCTTTATAGTAGCGATGTTGATAAACATATGGTCTATATATACCATATAATGAAAGCAAATTTCATTATGCCAACAAGCATGAGAAATTGCCAATTAGCAATTTATCATCATTAGCTTCAATAAATTAGCATTCTTTCATTTTGAAATGTGAACACTGTAACAGAAAAATAAAAAAATAAGACATTTTTTTTTTTTTTGTTACAGTATTCACATTAGAGTAGTGGAAATTTTTGGATTGTTATAGAGAATTTATTCATTTTTCAAGAGGGTCACTATAAAGAATAGTTCAACTTCTTTTTTGTAGATTTAAAAGTCGTATCCACCAGAAACAATTTCACCAATGAAAAAACTATGAATATGATTATTGTCCATCATACATATCATCAAGAAGAATTTATCATACATATCATGAATTCAAAAGGGACTGTACAATTAACAAAAATGAATCTGGGTTTGGCTTACCCATGATTATGGATAATCCAGACCCATAATAATGAAATGAGGTTATCAAACTGCAGACTAACTGATGTTACCATCAGCAAATTGTAAACTGCACAGATATCACAATTCTTATAACAACAGGTCAATATTTTAATGGAGATTTCAGATGAACAGTAAAGAATCACAATTAATTAAATGGACATCAATGTGGAACTTATTAATAAGGTTTAAAGTTGAGTTAATTAATGAAGGGAAGTTGTAGGCTTTTGCTGCACTAGCCAAAAAATAAAATAAATAAATAAATGGAAAATATAGAAATAAATAATAATAATAATAAAAAAAAAAAACAACTTGTGTTTCCCTCCTCATAGGTAACTTATTCCAGTAATTAATAACTCGCTGGGTAAAAGAAAATTTCCTACAGTCCAGTCCAAATCTCATTCCCTGTAATGAGAATTTACGAAAAAAAAAAAATAATAAATAAAACTGAAATATTTAAAAACTGGGAGCAACTGATGATGTTACCATCAGCAAATTCTAAATGGAAAGCATTCCAGAACGTAATCATTGAAGCTATTAGGATTTTATACCAACTACAAAATACTATTTAAGATTTAGGCCTAAATGGATGTCAGATGAACTAATGAGACTTGCGGCAGAGAAAAAAAATGCATGGGATGCATATAAATTATTAGGTGATACAGAAGCCTATGGTACATATAAACTAGTCTGCAATCAAGTCACAAAAGAAGTTAGGCAAGCTCAGGCAGATTATGAAAAGTCCCTGGAAATGCATGCAACAAAGACTTCTTCACTGATGTTAACAGTAGAATGAAAGAGCTAAATCAATATTGGTCCAATTGACGTCAATTATTTAACTGTTGACGATGCCGCTCAAGTTGCCAACAAAGTGAATAGGTATTTTACCTCTACACCAACAAATGAGGAATTCTTTAGGGAAGAGGATGTCGGAAGTTCAAACTCTTAACAGGGAGCAAAATGATTTTGTTGATAACTGAGAGGAAAGTGGAAGAGAAAATTTTGAAGATAAACATAAGAGCACTTAGGGTGACTAGGATGAATCCAATTACATTAAGGGAGGAAGCAAGGAGGTATGCAAACCCTCAGCCACAATTATGAGGATATCTTTGGCTTCAGTGGAAGTTCCTATGGACTCGAGATGTCTGAAAGTATCCCCAATACAAAAAGGGGAATGAAAAGGTAATATGAGTAATTACAGACTTGTTAGTTTAACTTCTGTTCCAAGGAAAATAATGGAGTCACTGGTACAAAAAAATATATTGCAGGACCATCTAGACAGGAATGCAGTTATACTGCAGTTGCAGCATGGATTTGTTAAAGGGAAAGCTTCTGACTAATCTGACTGGATAATATGATGGAGCAACAAAGGAAGCGGGAGCAAAAAATAATTCTGATATATACTTTATGAATTTTTGGATTTTTTTTTCATTAAAAAAAAAAAAAAATGAAAATAAACAGAACATAAAAAGGCTAAGGTAAAGAAAGCCAACAAGAGAACCACAGGAAACTTTCACCCGTCAAAGGCGTTTTCCAGTATCGCAGCTTCTCCCTGCATTCTCAGCAAAGAGATGGTGTGTGTTATCAGTAGTGGCAGTAGAAGTCTACAATGATGTATTAATTAGTTTTTTCTTATTATTCAAAGCAGATTATCAGAATTCATGAGTTGGCTGAAATTTACCTATGAGTACACCCACCAGACTGCCTCAATCTTAGGGTGTTTATCATCACCCCCATCCTGCTATTTTAACCCAATACAAAAATGACTTCAACAGACTGTGTGTGTTATCGGTAGTTGCAGTAGAAGTCATTGTCCTATCAGGTTAAAACAGTGGTAAGGGGGGAGGGGATAAACAACCTAAGACTGAGGCAGTCTGGAGGGTGTACCTGTAAGTAAATTTCAGCTGCAAAGGCATTAACACTTATGAATTCCAATAATTTGCTTTTAATAATGGGAAAAAAACTAATCAATACATCGTTATCGACTTCTACTGCCATTACCGATAACACACACACCATCTGTTTGAAGAATGCAGGAAGAAGCTGCGGTACCGGGAAACGCCGTTGCTGGGTAAAAGTTACCAGAAGTTTCCTGTGGTTGTCGTTGGCTTTCTTTACCTTCAGCGATAAAAATAAACAACAAAAAAAAGCTTATTTTTTTCAATTTTGTAAAATTAAAGTTTTACTAGTAAAATTTTGCCTTTATTCATTTTACTATCTCCTCTCAGAGACTTACTGATCTCAATCAGGTTTCCTCTAATGTGCCACGAATGCTAGGAGTTTAGTAAATAAATTTGATGAATTTGAGGAGCTGCTGAAGACATCAAAGACAGATACTTTTGGGATATCAGAGACATGGTTTTATACAGAGATAAGGAATGAAGAATTGGAATTTAGGGAGTTCAATGTGTACAAAAAGGGAGGAGGGATCATGCTGTTAGTTACAAAAACTGCTATACAAATTGGAACAGTGTGGCAATTAAGGGCAAGTTACTGCTGTGGATAAAGGGATAGTGGAGAGGGAGAACACAGAGAGTGGTTATTAATGGACACTGCCCTTTGTGGACTAATCTTATTAGTGAATTCTCCCATGATTCGGTGCTGAGCCCATTGTTGTTTTCTATAAATATTTATTAATGATATTGATAGGCTTAATGTCTAAGATTGTAGATGATACAAAGGTTAGTGCTGTGTTTAATGACAGTAATGAAAGTAAACTACCAAAAGAAGATCTAGAAATATTAGGCAGATGGGCTGCAAAATGACAGTTGAAGTTTCACACTGACAAATGTAAGATACTGCATATGGGGTTAACATACCAACTGTGTTGGTATGTTAATACATTTCAGATTAACATACCAACTGTGTGATACCATACAAAGGGTAGTGGAGAATCAAAAAGACCCTGAAGTAACTGTTTAGTCAGATATGAAGTTCCCTGAGCAGTGTTACAAGGAGACTTTATGGAGTTTTGTCAATGGTAAATGGTGTACAGGAATTTTGTTGGAAAGGATAATGAGGCAATTACCCCAATGTATAAGGCAATGGTGTGGCTACATCTTGAATAAATGGTTGCAGGACAGATGTGCAGAAGTTTCACATCAACCAGCAGATGGCTGATAGTTGGAAAAAAACTTCCATCTCTTGTTGTGGAAATGGGTACAGTGAATAAATTGAAGGACAAAACTAGTTCAGGGGATGCACAGGTGATGTGGGATTTTTTTTTTTTTTTTTGGCTGAAGCTTTATAATCATGCTTTCTTGCATTTCCCACTACTAATACTAAAAAAAAAAAAAAAAATAAAATAAAATAAAAATACACAGATGATAAAAAAATAAACAATACAAAAAAAGCTTTTTATTATTATTATTTTTTTTGTGAAATGAAAGTTTTGCAAGTAAAATTTTGTCTTTATTCATTTTACTATCGTCTCAGAGCCCTATAGATCTTAGTTTCCCTTCAGGATTCCTCTAACATTAGCATAGGCATACAATGCAAGAAAGCAAGCTTATGCAGCATCAGCCAGAAAAAGAAAAAAAAACCTCCCATTTTACCCCTCCATTCATTCCAGATGCTTGTCCAGCTCAGCCTTAAATTTATGTAGGCTATCAACTTCCACAACAAAAGATGGAAGTCTGTTCCACCAATCAACTACCTGCTGGCTAAAGGCAAATTTCTGCAAATCTATTCTACAACTGTCTTTCCTCAATTTGAAACTGTGCCCCTCAGGTATTAATCTGAGCAAGAGGAAGAATCCCATCAGCATTCAGCTTGCACAACCTATTCAAGGCCTTATACAGCTGAATCAGATCTCCTCGCAGGTGCCTACTCTCCAGGTGCTGCAATTTGCAGAACTTAAGCCTTTCTTGGTAAGAGCAAAACTTGGTTTCCCTCACCAATCTTGTTGCCCTTCTATGTACTTGTTCTATCAACTCTACATCCTTCCTAAAATGAGGCCTCCAGACCTGTACACAGTACTCTAGGTGTGGCCTGACCACTGCCTTGTATAACAGGATAATCACCTCCCTGTCCCTGCTAGAAAAATTCCTATATATCATTGCCAAGACCTGCCCTGGCAGTCCGTCTGCACTGCTCAGCGAACTTCATATTTGACTGCACAATTATCCCCAGGTCTTTTTCACTTTCCATTTCCCTGAGTGTAGTACCACACAGTTGAAATGTTTCTCTTCAGTTATTGCTATCCGTATGGAGTACTTTGTATTTGTCAATGGTAAACTTCAGTTGCTACTTCTCAGTCCATTTGCCCAACTTGTCTAGAACCAGTTGGAGTAGCATACTGTCTTTACTGTTGTTAACAACCCTGCCAACCTTTGTATCATCTGCAAACTTGGACATTAAACCTGATATACCTTCATCAATATCATTCCAAAATATTACAAAACAACATTGAGCCCAACACCGAATCCTGGAGAACTCCACTAATAACATTTGTCCACAAAGAGCAGTGTCCATTGATTACCACTATCTGTCATCTCCCACTCAACCACCCCTTTATCCATTGTAGCAACTTACCGTTAATGCCATACCTTTCTAATTTGTACAGCAGTCTTCCATGTGCAACAGTATTGAAAGCTTTCCTAAAATCCAAGTATATGATATCAAAATTATTTTTGGCAATCAGTTCCTTTGTGACCACATCATAGTATCCAATCAAATTAGTCAGGAAAGATCTGCATTTAACAAACCATGCTGTGTCTTAACTATTACTGCAGTCTTGTCTAGATGATCCTACAATGCTTCTTTAACCAGCGATTCCATTATTTTCCCCGGAACACGAGTTAAACTCACAGTTCTATAGTTACTTGTGTCACCTTTTGAACCACCTTTCTGAATTGGTGATACATTTGCACACCTCCAGTCCATGGGAACTTCCCCTGAGTCCAAGGAAGCTCTCATAATTATGGCTAAGGGTTTGCTTACTTCCTTTGCTGCCTCCTTTAATATAACTGGATAGATCATGTACACCCCAGGTGCCTTTCTTAAGTTTAATTTTAACAATTTCTCCTCCAAGCTTCTCTGTTATTACAAAATCACTTAGCTCCCTGTTAGAGTGATGATAAACTTCTGGCATTTCCCTCTTTGAATAACTCCTCATGTGTGAATGTAGATGCAAAATACTCATTCCGTTTATCAGCTACCTGAGCCTGATAATGAATAGTCAACCCATCTATGTTAAATGGTCCAATCTGATTCATCCCTTTCCTTCTAGAGTTTACATAAGTAAAGACCTCTGCTTTTCCTTTGCATCCTTTGCCAAAGATTTCTCGTAATTTGCCTTCACCTGCCTAACTTCGTTTGTGACTTGATTACAAACTAGTTTATATCTGCCATAGGCTTCTGTGTCACCTGATATGCATCCCATACATTTTTTTTCTCTGCCACAAGCCTCATTAATTTATCTGACATCCATTTAGGCCTAAACCTTGAAGAGTATTTCTTAGTTGGAATGAAAAGCCTAGTAACCTCCAAAATTAAGTCACTGAAGACTTCCAATTTATAATTCAGTGTTGGTAACATTATCAGTTGATCCCACTGTACAGAATTTAAAAACTGTCTGAGACCCCTGTAATCACCTTTATGAAATCAAAAGCCATACCCTTTAGCCTTGATGGTAGTTACATCTTTAATTAATTCCAACATCAGTACATTGTGATCACTGTCACCCAATGGCCCCTTTATCTGCAAATTCTTAATGCATGAATAATCACTGCTGATAATCAAATCACAAGTATTACTCCTTCTGGTTGCCTCTCGAACAGGTTGCTGTAGAAAAGTCATTCAATAAATCGACAAAAGTCTTGATAGCGTACCAGTGACCAACCCCAACTTCCAGTCAATATCTAGAAAGTTAAAATTCCCTATTTCTCTGCACAATTGCTCATTATACTCATCAGATTCATTAGGCCTATAGCACACACCTACTCTCATTTTTCCTTTCCCAGTGCTTATGTCACACCAAACAGACTCAACATTGTACTGTCCACGCACATCAATTGGATGCACTTCCTTAGATTTTTTGTGTTTCTTTACTAATAGTAAAACTCCTCCCTTCCTGTCCTGTGTATCCTTTCTGTACACACTGTACTCCCTAAATTCCAATTCTGCACTGCTTATATCTGTGTGACACCATGTCTCTGATATCCCAACAATATCTGCCTTTGATGTCTTGACTAGCACTTCAAGCTCATAAAATTCATTAACTGTACTCCTAGCATTGGCATAATGCAAGTATACATGCACCTGTTCCTACTATTAGTTACCCTAACACAGCCCATGTATTTACTTGTTCCACTATGACTCTCAGCAGTCCTGGAAATCTGCATTAACTTGCTTTCCAGGCTGCTGTTCATTCTAATAGAAGCAGTGCAAGAATCACTTTTACTTCTGCCTGCAGCCACTGTTAAACTTTTAGTCTGTGTATCCCCCCCCCAAGATAGCAGTTTTTCAACTCACCTAACACTGCCTTGATAGCATTAGCAAATATGCCACCAATGCTGGGAGTTTAGTAAATAAATTTGAGCTGCTGCTGAAGACATCAAAGGCACATATTGTTGGGATATCAGAGGTATGTTGTCACACAGATAAAAAGGAATGCAAAACTGGAATTTGGTGAGTACAACGTGCACAGAAAGGGAGGAGGGAGAGGCTGACACAGGTGGACAGTGCAATGTTGAGTCAGTTTGGTCTGACGTAAGCATTGGGAGAACAAAATTGAGAGTAGGAGCATGTTATAAGCCTAATGACTCTGATGACTACAATGAACAACTGTACAGAGAAACAGAGTGTGCCTGTAAATCAGATTGTCTTATAATGGGGGATTTTAATTTCCCAGATATTGACTGGAACTTGTGGGTTGGTCATTCCCATACTAGCAATGCTTTTGTGGATTTATTGGATGATTGTTTTCTACAGCAGCACATTCAGAAGGCAACAAGAGGGAGTAATACTCTTGATCTGATTATCAGCAGTGATTTTTCATGCGTTACGAATCTGCAGATAAAGGAACCACTAGGTGGCATTAACCAAAGTGTGCTGATGTGGAATTTACTTTAAGATGCAAGTACCATCAGGGGTAAAGGGAAGGGTTTTGCTTTCAGTTTAGGCCTACATGGATGGCAGATGAACTAATATTACTTGTAGCAGAGAAGAAAAATGCATGAGATGCATATAAATTATCAGGTGCCACAAAAGACTGTGGTAGATATAAGCTAGCCTGTAATCAAGTCTCAAAGGAGGTTAGGGTAGAGCAGGCAGATTATGAGAAATCTTTGGCAAAGGATTCGAAGAAAAACAGCAAAAACTTTAAATATCTTTATTGCAGGCAGTGATTGGTTACATGATTGCCTGATGCAATAATACCCACAACAGTGACAATGCTAGGGGTTTAACATTAAATAACTTATACAGGAAAAATTACTTAAAACATATTAGGACATAAAATGTATAATTACATATTTTACATATAAAATTAATATTAACATGTGAAATGAAGACATGAAAAGAGGATGGCAGTCACTCGGTTGAAGATGAAAGCTGGTCCCTGATGATGCGTCTTCTGTACGATTTGTCCTCCATGAACTTTTTGTAGTCCACATCCATCTCCTGGACATTGTGGAGCATCTCCATGGGCAGGAATCTATCCCCTATTCTGAGCCTCCATGCCACAGACTGCAGAGAGGGGAGGGCTCTTAAGGGTTTTGGGGGCACCCTCCAATTGCACATCTGCCAAAAATTTGGCGTATTGACTTCACCTGCTATCATTTTAATTGACACAAGAAAGCGGAGGGCAAATATCCGTTTGGAGACTTTACTGTAATTTAGAAGTTGGGTGATATCTGAAGTATGTATGAGTGGTGGCAGTTTATGCTTGAAGAGGATCCACCGAAGAAGCCAGTACTCATCAGATGCAATGGTTTTTAGCGTGGTTTTCGTTGCTGACGCCCAGATTTCTGACCCGTAGGTGATGGCTGGCTGCAGAAACCAGTATATGTATTGGAGCGTGTACTCAGGCTCTGTGACATGAAGGAGGTGTTGTTTGGCAAGCCATCTTGCTCTGCAGACCTTGTTGTGAATGTCTGCAACATGGTGTTTGAAACTGAGTTTAGGGTCGAATATAATGCCGCAATCTTTGTGCTTGATGACTGGGGTGATGGGGCTTCCGTGGATTTCCAGGTTTAGTTGCGTTGGGTTTGATTTGAGGGAAAATACCATTTGTGCAGATTTTTTGGGATTTATCTTAAGAGAGAACTGCATCAAGTATGTAATCAGATTCTTGAGGCTGTTGATAATGTTTCCAGAAACAGAATCAGGTCGGGTGGTCCCGTTGATCCGATAGAGGAGCTTCAAGTCGTCTGCATAACTGATAAATTCTTTTTGCTGACACAGGAATGGGTGGATGGCAGCCGTAAAGAGGAGCCCTGAGAGAACTGTGCCCTGGGGTTCACCTACACAAACTTTCCTTGTGAAAGATTTTTTATTCCCAGTCAAGTGAAGGACCCTGGTCGTAAGTAGCGACTTCAAGAATTCCAGTATATTGCCTTTTATCTGGTATCCATCCTCACAAAGTTGCAGGAGGGGCTGGATGTATATGCTGTCGAATGCAGACTGGATATCCAGATAAACAATTTCCATCTCAGCCCTATCTTGTAGAGCCCTCAGAATGGTGTTGGTGGTTTGCAATAGGTTTGTAATGGTGGACCTGCGTTTCAAGGCATAGTGAATGTATGGTGATTCACATGGCAGAACCTGGTTGGTTAGGATAGGAAGCAGGCACTTCTCCATGACTTTGAGGAGACATGAGGCTTTCATTATTGGCCTGAATTGTGAAATTGATGTCGCTCCTTGTGTTTTGCGGATTGGTCGGACAATATATTGATTCCAGGCTATTGGGAAACTTTGCGTTGTGAGGATTCCATTGAAGATACCTAGGAGTGCATCAATGATGAATACACTAACGCTCTTAAGAATGAATTGTGGGACCCCATCATATCCAGTGCAAGACATTGGTGGGATATCATTGATGACTTGGATAAGCTCTCTTTTTTGTGATGATGATGGAAGCGAGGACATCTCGCTGACAACTGTTGTGAATGCTATTAAATAAATTGCAGCGATTATCAACCCACTGCAGGATGGAAGCCTCCTCAACAATTCATGCTCATGGAAATGGACCATAATCTGCCACGCTGGTCCAGTGCGGGTTGGCAGATTGACTGTATTTAGCAGTCAGGGGCTTGAACCCCGGTCTACTCAAAGAGCGTGTGCCACTACACTCCCGCTCCTGACCACTAGGCTACGGAGCCCTTAACTTCTTTACTTATGTAAATTCCAGAAGGAAGGGGATTAATCAGATTGTTGATGTTGACTGTTGATGTTCCTGATCAGGTGGCTGACAAACCGAATGAGTATTTTGCATCTACAATTCACATGAGGAGTTATTCAGGAATGGGAATGCCAGACGTTTATCAAACTCTGGCAGGGAGCTAAATGATTTTGTAATTAACTAAGGCAAAGTGGAGGAGAAATTGTTGAAGTTAAACATAAGGAACGCATTGGGGTGGATGCGATCTATCCAGTTATATTAAAGGAGGCAGCAGAGGAAGTGAGCAAACCCTTAGCCATAATTATGAGAGCATCCATGGACTCAGGGGAGGTACCCATCGACTGGAGATGTGCAAATGTGACCACAATTCACAAAGGAGGATCAAAGGGTGACACAAGCAATTATAGACTTGTTAGTTCAACTTCTGTTCTGGGGAAATTAATGGAGGCAGTGGTTACAGAAGCACTGCAGGATCACCTAGACAGGACTACAGTCATAGATTGGAACACAGCATGGGTTTGTTAAGGGGAAGCCTTGTCTGACCATTTGATTGGATAATATGATGTGATCACAAAGGAACTGGATGCAAAATTTTGATATCATAGACTTGGATTTTTGAAAATATTTTGATAGCGTTGCACATGGAAGACTGCTGTACAAATTGGAGGAATATGCCAATAAGGGCAAATTGCTGTTATAGATAAAGGGATGGTTGAGTGGAAGAAGACAGAGTTAATCAATGGATACTGCTCCTCGTGGACTAATGTTATTAGTGAAGTCCCCCCAGAGTTCAGTGCTGTGCCTATTTTTTGTTTTCTGTATTTATTAACGATATGGATGAATGTATATTAGGCTTAATGTCCAAGCCTGCTGGTGATATGAAGGTTGGCAGGGTTGTTAATGACACTAATGACAGTATGCTTATGCAACAGGATCTAGAAAAGTCGAGCAGATGGGCTGAGAGGTGGCAACTGAAGTTTAATATTGACAAATGAAAAGTACTGATAGCAGTAATCCCAGAGTAATGTATCAACTGTGTGGTACTACACTCACGATGGTAGAGAATGAAAAAGTCCTAGGGGTAATTGTGCAGTCAGACACGAAGTTTTCTGAGCAGTACAGGCAGTCTACAAGAGTAGCTCATGGTGTCTTGTTAATGATATACAGAAATTTTTCTAGCAGGGATAAGGAGGTGATTATCCCCTTGTATAAGGCAATGGTTGGCCACGACTTGAGTACAGTATACAGGTCTGGAAGCCTCATTTTAGGATGGATATAGAGCTGCTGGAATTAGTAGGGAGAAGGGCAACAAGATTGGTAAATGGAACAAACGATTGTTGTTACGAAGAAAGGCTTAAGTTTTGCAAATTACAGTGTCTGGAGACTAAGATCTGTGAGGTGATCTGATTGAAATGATAAAGCCTTGAATGGATCGAGCATGCTCAATGTTGATGGGATTCCTCCTCTTGCCCAGATTAATCACCTGAGGGGACATAAAAAAAAAAATTCAAATTGAGGAAAGACAGTTGTAGAACAGATGTGTGGAAATTTGCCTCTAGTCAGCAGGTGGTTGATTGCTGGAACAAATTTCCATCTGTCATTGTAGAAGTTGGCAGCTTAAATAAATTCAAGGCAGAAGTAAACAAACATTTGGAAGGAATGGGAAGGGTTTTTTTTTTTTTTTTTTTTGGCTGATGCTGTATATAAGCTTGCTTTCTTGCGTCATATGCCTCTACTAATGTTATCTGCCTATCCCTATAAGTAAAGATTTGCTACCCACCAAATATATGTTATTTGGAATTCCCTGTTATATAAACTTTACATGAAAGGGAGTAGTAAATTGCATTTTGCTGTATACAAACATAGCTGCTCCTTTTCTGACCATCTTCGTAGCCTATCCAAGTCATTCTAATAGAGTGGTGCTTGGTGCTAATCATTGGCAAGTCTTCCAATCATCAAATCACCTGCAAATTTTAACATCATCTAATCCATTGAAGTCTTTTCTGAAAATCAGTGTTTTCAGAATTGAAGAAAATCAGTGTTTCCAGTCCCACCTCTAGCACTCTGAAGAATAACTATTAATCATCACAATCCTCTGCCTCCACCCCCTGCGTTCCATCTTAGAATCTCATCTGTGATCCCAACATGTTCCAGTTTATACAGGAATCTCTCATGAGGGGCTGAGTGAAATGCTTTGCTAAAATCCAAATAAACAATGTTGAAATTATTTTCTAGATTGAGTTCATCAGTAACTTGTATGAGAATAGCTATTATGATTTTCCATTAACAAACTGTGTTGTGGAACCTTTAGAATTTCATTTATAACCTTAATGTTCCCATATTAAATTCCTTATTATTGCCTCCATGATTTTCCCCACCACTGAAGTCAGATTGACTAGTCTACAATTACCTACTTAACTTTTCAAACCAACTTTATTTACTGGCAATACACTGGCACTTTTCCAATCAAGAGGAATCTCTACTAAGTTCAACGATGCCCCTGCAATTAAACAATTGTTCAATGCACTCTCTCTCTCCACCTCCTTCAAAATTACTGAGCATATGCTATCAACTCCAGGAATCTTACTTGCCTTTAGGCAAGTAAGATTCCTGGAGTTGATAGCAAGTAAGATTCAAAAGTTTATACCGTTTTGAAGTTATTTTGGTTTAGGGAGATTTTTAAGGAACACATCTGGACTGGGCACAGCAATTAAATCCCCTAAGCAGTAGTGGTCATGTTCCTTTGCACTTGTTGAGAAACAAACTTTAATTCTGAGAGTGTGCAGTGGTGAAGGGTAGATCTTTAATTCATTTTATTTCTTTTCTCAAGAAAAAATGACAACTTGCAGATGGGAATTTTTCATACTCTAGAATTCAGGACTCAATGGCAGCAAGATGTCCATGGAGCACAAAATGTGTGAAGCATAAAAATATATTAGTTTAGAATAAATATATTTAATTTTCATCGACTTATTTTTAATCAGATCCATCTTCAGAATACAATAAGACTTTAATAATTTCTTAGTCAAAGCCTCAAATGCACAATTTCAAAATTAGTTTGGAATCAAACTGTAATGCAAGAAATTTAAGCACGGGGCACAGTTTGACTATTTTGAAGAACTGCTACACTCAGGGGTAGCAGGTTGTTTCCTGGGGGGGGGGGGATACAGTATTATGCACTGAGGTTTAAAGAAGAGAGAGAGTCTTCAGTTAAAGAAACTGAGGGAACTGTTGAAGTCAGATTAGCCATGGCATTCAAATGTGGATTTGAAGGGAATCCGATCTGACTAATAGAACAGAATGTTATTTGTGTATAATAGAAAATTCTGATGCTGATTGAATACTGGAATTAAAATGGCAGAGAATAATAAAAGCTGTAACTAGTCAAAGGAAATAACTAAATCAACAAACTTAGAAAAGGAGGCATAAGCAGTTATAAAACAGTGTATCCAATTTTTTAGAAAACCTTTCTTGTTATTTTTCTAAAAATTTTAAAAAGTTTCAAGTTTCCATCATATATCCCCTTATTTCCAATGCATATGTTAATAAAAGTCGAGTGACTGTTTCATGAATTATAGTTATAGTATTCACCATATAGTGCAAGGGTACCACAGGCTTTTGCTGCACTGGTAAAAAAAAAAAAAAAAAAACCCACCAAGTAGATAAGAAAATACAAATTATATGCTTCCCTCCTCATGCAGGTAACTATCAAATTGACCTTTGAATTTTTCAAACTGCCAGCCTCAACTACCTGCAAGAGGAACTTGCAGGTAGTTGAGGCTGGCAGTTTGAAATTGAGTTTTATTAGCAATCAACAAGTCTTGATTGCTGGAACAACAATCAAGACTTGACTTAAATAAAACTAATCTAATCAATCTAAACCTCAATCCCTGTATGAATTTATGGCTATTAGTTCTGGAATTCATTATAACAGTGAAAATTCCACCTTCATTCATTTTACTAATCCCACTTAGACCCTTATAAACATCAATCAGGTGACCTCTAAGATGCCTGGCTGCCAACCTCTACAGCCCATATAATCAATAAGATTATATAAATCAGTCTATATAAATTATATTAATAAAATCAGTCTTTACTCATATTTAGTCAATCTCACCTTTAGTCCTTTAGTCAATCTCACCATCCCAGTTGCCTGTTTTTGAACCCGTTCAAGAAGCTGAATGTCTTTTTTCAGATGAGGTCTTCATACTTGAACACGGTATTCCAAATGTGGTCTTACAATTATCTTATAAAGTGGGATTATGACCTCCCTATCTCTACAGATAATGTTCGATAAATCATCGATAGGACACCATGGGCTTTATGGGCTGGCTATTTATACTGTTCAGAAAACTTCTTATCTGCCTGTACTGTAACTCCCAGCTAAATTCAATTGTAACACTTTGCATTTAGGAGCATTAAAATATAGCTGTCACTTCTCTGGCCATCTTTGAAGTCTGTTCAAGTCATCCTGAAGGAGTACTACTTGGCACTTATCATTAACAACTCTACCAATCTTTACATCATATGCAAATTTTGACATTATGCCTTCTATACCTATGTTGATGTCATTTTTGAAAATGAGAAACAACAGTGGTCCAAGAACCAATCCTTGAGGGGACCCCACTCCTGACATTACATTATATCAATCTGAAGAATATTCATTAATCACAAACTTTTGCCTCTTCTGCCAAGCTGCCACCCAGAAATTTATCTCAAAATCTTACCAGTAATCCTAAACTATTCAAGCTTATATAATCTCATGAGGGACCGAGTCAAATGCATCACTAAAATCCAAATAAACTATGTCAAAAATTTTCCCGGTGCAACTGTGTCTAAATAGCTGACTAAGTTAGTTATACATGATTTTTCCCTTACAAAGCCATGTTGCGTGTCCTTCAAAATGATCTTGCATAACAAAGCGATAGGTCTATAAGGCCCGGGGAAGATTAGGAGACTTGCCAGGTTTCAATAGAATTCTTAAGATGGCAGATTTCCAGGAATTCGGAAAAACAAACCATTGTAGACATTTATTATATAAATTTAGAAGAACATCTGGATAGCATGAGCAAAGTTTTATCAAGAGCTCCTCTTCAATAAGATCTTCACCAGGACACCGATTAGGTTTAATCCTGGTGATGGCAGAAGATAATTCAACAGGGGTAAAAGGAACTACAACCAAGGAAGTAAAGTAATTAAGATTAAGTGATCGAATATCTGTATGACAGAACAAATCTAAAAGCAGATCATCAGGTAAGCAGAGAGAATACAGAACTGAATTTACAGTATCTGTCCAAGAAAGAGATTCAGTGTTATTACTTATAACAGTGCTAACAATATCGGGATCCCGCGATCTCGAATACCGGTCATTTTTTTCTGGTATTGAAATACCAGTATTGATACAAAAAATACCGGTTTTTCGGTACTAATTAAAAAAAAAAAAATTGTTTATAATTTAATTACATAAAAGTTATAAAATCAACTATGTGATTATGACATTGTTATCTCTACTAGCAAATGTTCAATAAATCATTGACAGGACACCATGCAACACTGCAACCTGTCCACAAGTCTCGGACAACTTTATGTCTGACCGTATCGTAACTCCCAAGTCCTATTCCTCCACTACTGACTTTGGTTCAACTCCACCAAGTGTATAAGTTATTTTGGGGTTGCTGTTCCCCAGGTGTAAGACCTTGCATTTTTCACATCATCTGCAAATTTAGACCTAAGCCCTCCATCCCTTCATAGATGTCAATTAAGATAATCAAAAACAACAGTGGTCCCAATACTGATCCTTGGGGAATCCCACTTCTTACATTAACCCAATCTGAGGAATAACCATTTATCACAACCCTCTGCCTGGTGCCTTCAAGCTATCATGCTATCCATCTAAGGATTTTCCCTATGATTCCAGCCTGCTTCAACTTATAAAGTAACCGCTCATGTGGGACTGAGTCAAATGCTTTGCTGAAATCTAAATAAACAATGTCGAAATTATTCTCTAAATCTAGATCGTGAGTGGCCTGCCAAAATGGCTAACCAGATTTGTTAAACATTACTTTCCCTTTACAAAACAGTGCTGTTATCCTACAGAATTCCATTTCCATCTAAATGATCCTGAATTCCACCCTTGATCATTGCCTACATGATTTTCCCTACTACTGAAGTTAGACTGGCCGGTCGGTAATTTCCCGTTACACTCCTAGAAACGCCTTTATGTTCCAATTTATGCCAATCCAACGGAACGTCTCTTGAGTCTAGTGATGCTTTCATAACTAGCCTTAATGGTTCAATACACTCACTTGCTGGCTCCTTTAAGATTATAGGGTATATGCCATCAACCACAGAGCCTTATTTGCCTGTAGGCATGAAAGTTCTCATTAAATAACCATTTGAAATTTCAACATCATTAATTACATTTTTTTCAACTTCACTTCCATAATATCTCACATTGACGCAAAGGGTTTTTTTTATGTAAATATCGCTGCAAAGTAACTGTTGAGTTCATCTGCAACTTCAGCTATGTTATCTAATACAATCCCACATCCATTACATAAAGGTACAATCTGATTTGTCCTTCTGTTCTTGGAATTGATATATGTGAAGAATTCCTTAACTGCACTCTTTGCTCTCTTTCTTTATTCCCACTCTTTGCTCTCTCCCAGACTCAGTAAAGATACTATAGTGAAAATTATACTTTGCTTAATAAAATGTCTTTCTCCTTCAGAAAATGATGAAAATAATTCAACATGGAAGACCAACATGGAACAGAACATTAGTGTTCTGCGAATTGTTTCCAAAATAAGAAATTGCCTAACTCCAATGAGATTTTAAAAGATGAACTTGAGTCGGAAATTAATGAAATACTTAACTATTTTTGCTAAAAAAAAAAAGAAGTTCAAAGCCTAGAAAATATGGACTGAGATCGTCTACGATTATCTCAGTACCAGAATAGAATCCGAAAGGGCATTTTCTGCCGCTAATCAAATACGTACCAAAATTAGATCCATTTTAAACGATCGTACTATTGACTGCTTATGTTTCTTAAGAGCTCACTTTATTTGGATAGGTAGTGTGGATGCTTAAACATAACTAAACTTTGCAGTAACAATATGTATTTCTTTGTTTTTAGAATAACTGTATTTTAATGATTTTTTTTTCAGAATATTTATTATTGCAATAAAAGTTTCTTTAAAACATGAATTCAAGTAATTACAGTACTAGTTTTTTTTTCTTACTTTATTGCACCTAATTGTTATCAAAATTTATTGAAAAAAAAAAAAAAAAAAAGTTTGCTTTTGGAATACCGGCATCCCGGTTTCATAAATTAAAAATACCAAAATACCGGTATTAAGATTTTGACCGGTATTGTAAGCCCTATGTTATACATAATAGTATGTAGCTGGGCATATAGTTTGTTACAACGTTCCAGGGTGTTTCAGATTACTGACATATTGATGTGTAATATTACAGATCAACTTTTATTTGTAAAATAATAAGAGGAGTTTACCTCAATATAGTACGTAGAACACTTCTGTATGATACTCTCCAGAAATTAAAACGAAAAAATGGTTGATATGTCGGTTTGTTGAATACTGGGTGAGGGGATGTTCGTGAACTAGCTGACGTATTCTGTGGTAGTACGTTGTGTGTTTGTGGGGGGGGGGGGTTGTCACCCAACTCGTATGTACTTGGTCGCAAGCCTGTGACAATGTGTTAGAATTTGCATGAACGTGTCTTGACCTTTCCGATAACGCTTGCAATTTATTAACGTGTCTGTTTTTTTTTTTTTTTTTTTTTTATTTCTGAGGCCTCTGCTTCCCATCGCAAATCTATGGAGGTCTTCAATACAGACCAATTGTTTGGATGCAGATAACATAATTTATTGCGAAGGTTCCTAATCTAGGAAAGGTATTTTTATTTATTTGAATATCGAGATTTTAAGGCAAGATTAACGACATTACGCGATGTGGGCAGCGTTAGTTGTTTTGTACCCGAAATTTTTTGATTTAAATTAACCCTGGCAAACTTTGGAACGATGTTGTTTTGAAGGTAATATTTTAGAAAAGAAATATGGTAACTTTGGGTCCAGTATCTTAGTATTGATTTAATGTAATTTTGCACCAAACCGTTCAAAAAATCCCCCATAATTGTGTGTATCAATAGGTTACCCCTGGAGGGACAGGAAGTGAATGAAATAGTCAATTAGAGTTTAAAAAAATGAATTAGATAGCATGAATCAGAGCTGTCATGCTCAATACGTTCTGCGTTGACATTAATATTTGTAAAATAATAAGAGGAGTTTAGCTCAATATAGTACGTAGAACACTTCTGTATGATATGGAAGTATGACACCCCCCCTCCCACAGACACACAACGTACTACCACAGAATACGTCAGCTAGTTCACAAACACCCCCCCCCCACCCAGTATTCAACAAACCGACATATCAATAGGTTACAAATCTTTCCTCTTGTATGCTATCGCAGGACCAGATTTCACTTTTATCCAAAGGATTAAATTATAATTTACCACCTCGAAAACTACCTAAAAAACAATGCGTAATTGATATTGAATTTGGACTTCGTAATGTTCCACAAAAAGATTTATTTATTCAACATATTAACCAAGGAGAGAATAACATAAAAGAAACACAACTTCCTAAATTGAATACACATGACAGTTCAGCTTTACGAGATCTTCGGGAAAATAAAGACATTATTATACAGAAGGCAGATAAAGGAGATACAATGGTAATAGTAGATAAACCTGATTATATTAATAAGTTAAATTCTGTTGTTTCAGATGCCTCCACTTATCTTGAAGTAGACCCGGCACTGTTTACCAATTTGGTCAATCAATACAATAAAACGTTAACCGCGTATCGAAAAAACGACTACATTACTATGGCTGAGTTAAAGGAATCGAAGGCCAGAACATACAATATTCCTGCACTTTTCGGTCACGTAAAATTACACAAGACTGGATTTCGTATTCGACCTATTGTTTCTTAAAGGAACTCGGCATTTTCATCCTTAGCCACACATGTATATAGCATTATAAAACCCCTTTAGACAGATTTCAGCAAAAAATAGACTCGTACACCAACCATGAAAATATAAGTATTTTACTGTAACTAAAATATTTACAAATAAAATAAAAATTTACAAAAACTGCTATTATATTAAATTAAATTATGTACATTGTAAAAAAAAAAAAAAAAAAAAAAAAAAAACATTAAAACTATGATAAAATACACTAAAATAAACCGGATCAAAAGCGATAAAAATCTGGAGCTTTCGAAAGCATTGGCTTCCTTCCTCTGCAGTAACAAAACTTCCTGCAGCACGTCCTTATATAAGGACGTGCTGCAGGAAGGATACCCTTTAGACAGGTAATACAATTTGGGATTAAGAACTACGATACGTTATTTAATAAGCTTAAAGACTATAGACTCCGCGACAATGACAATTTATTCTCACTAGATGCCTCGTTATATACGAATGTAAACGTTGAATACACATTAGATATTATTTGGGATATGTTAAATAAAAACTCGACACCGATTAATTATACGAAGCTGCCCATTAAGGAAATTTTTCACTTAATTAAACTGTTAGTTGAGGCAAACTATATCACCTTTCAAGACAAGGTGTACAAACAAATTTTTGGATTACCAATGGGTTTGAGCCCAAGTGGCATAATGTCAGTGATCTATCTCTCAAAGATTAAGTATATACATTTGACACCTTTTCAACCCCGTATCACATACTATGGGGGAGGTATTTAGACGATGTTCTAGTTATCACTAATAGTAGTACTATCCAAGACATTTTACATTCGTTTAATAATAGCCATTCTAGACTCAAATTTATATTGGAAAGGGAGAATATGGATACAAAGTCATTAAACTTTCTAAATTTCACGCTTACTCAGGAAAATCCAATTTAGTATCTATCGAAAACCTACAAACACCAGTATGCTTCTACATTATAATAGCTATCACGCATTCACCTACAAAAGATCGATTATCTGTAATCAATTTCTAAATGCCTATAAATATTCAACGACAGAATCTGCGTTGGGCTCAGAAATACAAATATTAACCAGCAGGTTCTTAAACAGGGGTTATCCCCCTTGCCACAATAAACCGAATTAGGGTACAGGCTAAGGATAGGATACAAAATACTACACCAACCAACAATAGTAATATCAAAAAAATACTTTATTTCTGTCCCATATGTTGAACAGTGGCACAAACAGCTTAATAGATTTTTTAGATACTGAATTTAAAATTGTGGCCAGGGTAATACGGAAATTACACACTATACTGAACAACTGCTCGGTTCTTTCCACGTTCGCAACACAAATTAATGACCTGGTATACAACATTTCTTGCGGTGATTGTGACTCGTCTTACCAAGGTTTGACGCGTTTTTCTCTGAATATTCGTGTCAATCAATATGAAGCCTCAGTTCATGCTTCTTGTTTAGCAGCGTGTCAGAATTAGCCTTTCATGCCATTAACGAAAAACACTTATTTAACGAGGCCAAAATACTTAATGTCGAACATAATCATACGCGACTTAATTGCAGAAAATGTAGAAATTAAATTACACAAGAATTCTGTTAATATTCGTCGGCCATATTTGATCTCCGATGCGTGGACCTTTACATGCATGCGCGAAGACTTAATTGTGTTAAATTGATTTTAATTGTGTTTAATTGGTTTTTAATTATTTTTGTAAGTTTTTCGATTTTTTCGCTTTAATTTCTGGAGAGTATCATATGGAAGTATTCTACGTACTATATTGAGGTAAACTCCTCTTATAATTTTACAAATATTAATATCAACGTAGAATGTATTGAGCATTACAGCTCTGATTCATACTATCTAGATCAACTTTTAGCATTAGCAAAAGGCACATGATGCAAAAAAGCAAGCTTATATAGCATCAGCCAAAAAAAAAAAAAAAAAAAAACCCTTTATTTCACCCATTCAAGCCTATAACTTGTGCCTGTTATAGGCTTCAGTCCTTTCATTGCTCTTTAACTGTCCCATGCTATCTTTTTCTGCTCTATGACTTATTTATTTTTAGGAGCATTAGCAACTAAGGCCACATTGCTCCAGGAATATGCAGTGGTCATTCCCTGACCTTTCCGAATCCTCCGTATTTGATGGTCACGGGCTCGAACCCCGGTCTAATCAAGAAGTGTGTGCTACACACTGCTGCTCCTGCCCACCTGGCTATGGAGGTGCCACCTCCATATGACTGACAATATTACCTATATAGTCTTGATGGAGGTTACTGCAGTGTCTGCCATGGAGTGTCTTCTTCGCCTATCTTTCTGTCTTTGTTTCTTCTGTACATATAAATGTGGTGTGCTGTTTCTCTTTCTTATGACTTAGTAGATTGGCACTGCATTTTCCCTGGAAGCAATCCGGAAGGTTTTAATCACCTTCTCTTGTTCAATGAGATCAGTCAGTCTCCTCCTTTCTGGGCTATGGCCAGTCTTTCGATGGCTGACTTCAGGAGGTAGCTCTTTGCCATCATTATGATCGATCTCATAATCTCCTCCAGCTCAGTACTGTTCCATCCACGATTCCAAAGGGGAGTGAATTAGTATTGGGGACTGTGTAGATGTTTATGACTGCGACTATGTTCCTGCCATTCAGCTTTGATTTTAGAGGCTTCTTAATCTCTGATAATATTTTTCAATCAGATGAGCCTTGATCACTTAGTGTTCTAACTGGTGAGCTTGCATTATCCTCAGATATTTTTAGGTATCTCCCTCTCTCGTGGCTTCACCAGTCTCCAGCTAGTAGTTTTCTCTAACTGGATGTCCTTCATGCAATCTGTGTCTTACATTTGTCTAGCCCAAATTGCATCTGACATCAGTGCTGAACTGATGTCAGATGCTCTATGACTTATTTATTTTTAGCTGATCCAGAGTAGCTGTGTTGGAGTTGATTCTTGGTTGCAGCATAAAGTTTGTCATCCATGCACATCATATGAGGAGGGTGTACAGGTTCTTCCTCCCTTCTTTTAGGGTTTATCCATACTTGCTGTTATTGAGCATGGTGGACAGTACTAGACAGAACTGTAACAGGTTGAGGGCATCTCCCTGGAATATTCCTTTTTTGATGAGGATTAGTCTGGTCATGATGTTCTCGACCTTGATACTGGCCCTCCATTTTGCCATGGTTGCTTCTAGGAAGTGTAGCAGTGTTGGGTTGGCTTTGTAGATCTTCAGCGTCTCTGTGGGGGCATAGAGTTGAAGGCCTTGCAGTAGTCGACATAGGCTGTGTATAGGGTGTGGTGCTTCTTGTGGGCTTGCTCCATAACTGCAGTATCAATGGTCAATTGCTCCTTGCATCCTTTGCTTGTCTGCTTACATCCCTTTTATTGTTTGGCTCTCCAAGTGGTCTGATATCTTTAGTTATGCAGTTAGTCAGGATCTTGTACACTGCTGGGAGAGACATGCGATTGGTCTATACTTTGCTGTGTCTTTGACTAGCAAATTATAGACCTTCAAGTACATGATTCCTTGAGTTACTCTAGGATTGTGTCAGGGTGCCTTATTATCTGGGTGAACTGCTCTGCATCTGTTTGTACAGCTGAACTTCTTGTAACAGTAGTTGTGGATGTTATCTATTCCTAGGGCTTGCCAGTTGCGGGACTTCCTGATCGACTGTTGTACTACTTCTGCCCGAATCTCCCATTCTGTCATCTCTTGTATGTCCTTGGTTTTCTTCAATTCCAGATCTTTCCAAGGGGCAAGACCATTATGGCTAACTTTGCTCCACAGGTTTCCCCAGTTGACTTCTGTTGGGGTTCCATTGCCTTCCTTCTCCTCTTGTTCAATTTTCTTGTGGAAGGCTCTAGCTTTCATCAAATATCCCGTTGTCTGCTTTCCTCTGAGGGCACTCTCACTGTAATGGCAAAGTCTCTTATTGAGTGCCAGGAGCTTCTACTTGAGGGCATGAAGGCATTCTTTGATCCTCTGATTATAGGTCTCGTGTGTTGTGGTTGTTGTCTTTCTTAAGGATAGTCTTCACTTTTCTGATCAACTTCTTACTTCTGTTACCCCATTAATACTGGATCAGTTGGCCTACCTTTGTTCTAATCTCTTCTATCTTCTGATGTAGCTTTCTTTCCCAAGCTGGTGGTTCCTTGTCTTTGCGTTTTTTCTGTCAATCTCTGGTTTCTCTTCTGTTCATCTAAAGCTGCTAAAGCAGCACAGTAAATGGCTCTGCAGATGGCCTCTAGTGTTACTTCATTGTTGTTGAGGTAATCTGGTATTATTCGCTGATTGAGGTGGTCTGTGACTTGCCACAGGCTTCTGTTGGATCTCTGCTTTGGTATGGTGTGTGTTTTTGGGGGTTAATTCCCTAAAATTCTCCTATGGTCTTTTCCCACTCTTCTTCTTCTTCTATTCTGGATATTATGGCTGCATCTTCGGCTGCTCTAAGGTTTAGTTTTTGTACTTGGTGTTTCTCCTCCAGTTCAGGTTTGGTTGTGTGCATATTCGTTGTTTTTTGAAGTCATTCGTTCACATCCTGCTTAATATTTTCCGAAATTGCAGGAGCTAACAGGTTCTTTGTGATGATGGTCCATCTCTGGTCTACTATTTGCTGTTCAGGAACTATTCCAACCACTTGGTGTGTAGTTTTGTCCCATACATTTTCAAACAGTGGTGGTTGGTAGTTATTGTGAATGACACCAGACTGCATCCTTCACTGCCTCAGCAATCACTTCAACCTTGGGGGAGGCAGGTCCACTAATAACCTGGATCCACGATATTAGTGGCCTAGCGTCATAAGCACTGGGCTAATCTTCCCCCTTCATTATTATCATCAGTAGCATATGATGCAAGGAAGCAAGCTTATAAAGCATCAAGCCAACCCCCCCCCTTCCACATTGCTTGTCCTCCAATAACTTGTCTAGTTCTTCCTTGAATTTATTCATGCTGACCACCTCCATTATATTAGGCCCTGGTATAATTTATCATAATTACTGCAGTACTGCAATAATTCATAAAATAAGACAAAGACATACCTTTACTGCATAAATAGTTTCTTCGCTTTTATGTTTAGCAAGAAGCACTTTTCCAAAGCTGCCCTTTCCAATAACTTTTAGGAATTCAAAGTCACCTGGTTTTACACTAAAAGGTTAGAGAACACAAATTAATAATTACTGATTGTATGAAATTTAATTAATTTATATTACACAAATAATATTGCAAATAAAAATGGGCAGGGAGAAGAAGCGCGCACGCGGGGGGGAGGGGGAGGAGAGGGAGAGAGAGAGAGGGAGAGAGAGAGAGAGAGAGAGAGAGAGAGAGAGAGAGAGAGAGAGAGAGGAGGACAAAATACTACAATACAGTCTGTTTGCGAGTGTACATGCACACACCCACACAAACTCAATATTCATTTACAACTGTTCGTATGCTAATAAGAAAAGTATACAAAATATTGTGTATGGTTTTGAGATTCCATTTTTGACAAAAAGAAGCCCATTTCCCACATGGTTCCCAATTTCTCAAAATTTTAATTTCACTCAAAAAGGTAAAGAATCAAGAGACCTAAGATAAAGCTATTTCAAAAGTTTCTTCAAAAGCTATTTCAAAACTAGTACTACACTGCAAACACAAGCCATTAATAGAAAAAAATATGCTACAACAGATTTTCCATCTTTTTCAATTCTTTAAAGTTGTTTTGATCTAATGGTATTAGCATTAGTAGAGGCATATAATACAAAAAAGCAAGCTTTTTTTTGGCAAGAAAACAAAAAAAAAAAAAAAAATTTCCCCGTTTCACCCATCCATTCACTCCAAAAGTTTGTCTACATCCAGCCTTGAATTTATTTAAGTTGTCAACTTCCTAAAAACACATGGAAGTTGGTTCTAGCAATCAACCATCCGTTGGCAAAAGGCACAATTCTACACATTTTTTCCACATCTGTCTTTCCTTAATTTGAATTTATGACGCCTCAGGTGTGCAATCTCAGCAACAGGAAAATTCCCATTAGCATTGTGTTTGCTCAAACCATTCAAGGTCTTATTCACCTCAATTAGATCACCTCGGAGATGCCTAGTCTTCAGACACTGCAATTTGCAGAACTTAAGCCTTTCTTGGTACGAGGAGTCCTTCGCTCCCCTCACCAATCTTGTTGTCCTTCTCTGTACTTGCTCAAACAACTCTATAATACTCCCTAAAATGAAGCCTCCAGACCTGTTCATGGTACTTCTGTGGCCTGACCACTGCCTTATACAATGGGATAATCACCTCCTTATCCCTGCTAGCAAAATTCCTATACATCGTTGGCAAGACTATGAGCTAGTTTTCAGCCTGTCTGCAGTGCTCAGAAAACTTCATATCTGACAGCACAATTATCCCCAGGTCTTTTTCATTCTCCACTAAACCTGAGTGTAGTACCGCACAGTTGGTATGTTACTCTGAGGTTACTGCTACCCATATGCAGTACTTTGCATTTGTCAAATGTTAAATTTTGATAGCCACCTCTCAAGCCCATCTGCTCAACTTTTCTAGATCCTGTTGCAGTAGCATACCACCCTTACTGTCATTAACAATCCTGCCAACCTTCATATCATCTGAAAACTGAAACATTAACCCTGATATACCTTCATCAATATCATTGATAAACACAGAAAACAACTATGGGCCCAAAATAGACACCTGGGAAACTCTGCTAATAACATTAGTCCATGACTCTGCTAATAACATTAGTTCATTAGTCCTTTGATTACCACTGTCTTCTGCCACTCAACCATTTTTTTTTATCGATTGTAACAACTTGCCCCTAATGCTATACTGCTCCAATTGTATAGTAGCCTTCCATTTAAAAATAACTAAACGCACAAGGCATAATACGTTAAAGAGTTTAATATCTATATAATATCAGTGTAGATACACCATAGACACCTCTTAAGAAATTACGATGGTAGTTGTTGTAGCAGGCATCATTTGCTCTGTTTCTCATATTGTGCTCCCACCCATTGATGATGGGCCAATAGGTTTGAAACAGTGCTGTCTGGGTAGTGGTACTCACTGAGAATAAGTAAAAATAGTCTTCTCTATTAGTGAAGCATTACTTATTCGAGGTAGTGCAATATCATGGCAAATCATTGTCCTTCACAATACAAGAGTACAATATGAGAAACAGAGCAAATGATGCCTACTACAACAACCACCATCGTAGTTTCTTAAGAGTTCTTTATGGTGTATCTACACCGACATTATATAGTAACCGTCCATGTGTAACAGTATCAAAAGCTTTCCGAAAATCCAACTATATGATATCAAAATTATTTTTTTCATCCAGTTCCTATGTGACCATATCATACTATCAAATCAAATTAGTCAGACAAGACAAGACATCCTCTTAACAAACCCATGCTGTGTCTGAACTATAACTACAGTCTTCTCAAGATGATCCTGCAGTGCTTCTTTAATCAACAACTCCAATATTTTCCTTGGAACAGAAATTAAACTAACAGGTCTGTAATTACTCGTCACCTTTCAATCCCTCTTTGTGAATTGGGGATACATTTGCACATCTCCAGTCCATGGGGACCTCCCCTGACTTTAAGGATGCACTCATAATCTTAGCTAAGGCCTGCTTACCTCCTTTTCTGCTTCTTTTAATATAGCTGGATAGATCCAATCTATCCGAAATGTGTTCCTGATGTTTAAATAAAGCAATATCACCTCCACTTTGCCCTTAGTTACTACAAAATCATTTAACTCCCTGTTAGAGTTTGATAAGCTTCTGGCCTCCACTTCCCTACAGAATTTCTCATGTGTGAATGTAGGTACAAAATACTGATTCAGTTTACCAGCTACCTGAGCAGTATCAACAAACAGTCGAACCATCAATATCAAGTTTGCCAATCTGATTCATCCCCTTCCTTCTACAGTTTAAATAAGTAAAGAAGTCTGCTGTTTTTCTTTGCATCCTTTGCCAAAGATTTCTCGTAATCTGCCTTAACTTGCCTAACCTCCTTTGTGATCTGATTACAGACTAGCTTATATCTACCATAGTCTTTTGTATCACCTGATAATTTATATGCATCCCATGCATTTTTCTTCTCTGCCACATCTCGATAGCTCACCTGACATCCATTTATACCTAAATTTCTGAACAGTATTTCTTAGTTGGTATGAAAATCCCAATAGTTTTAAAGATTACTTCTTTGAACGTTTCCCATTTAGAATTTTCTGTTGGTAACATCATCAGTTGGTCCCACTGTATAGAATATAAAAAATCTGAGGCCACTTTGGTCACCTTTAGAAAGCAAAACCCTTCCTTTTACTGCTGGTGGTAGTTACATCTTTGAGTAAATCCCACATCAGTACACTGTGATCGCTGCCACCTAGTGGCTTCTTTATCTGCAGATTCTTAACAAATGAAGAATCACTGCTTATAATCAGATCAAGAGTATTACTCCCTCTGGTCAAATTTTGAACATGCTGTTGTAGGAAACAATCATCCAAGAAATTAGTCACTCACACACAAGCGTTGCTAGTGTGTGAGTGACCAACCCACAAGTTCCAGTCTATATCTGGGAAGTCAAAATCCCCCATTATAAAACAATCTGATTTATGCACACTATTTCTCTGTAGAGTTGTTCATTGCAGTCATCAGAGTCATTAGGCCTATAACACACTTGTACTCTCAAACTTGGTTTTCCAAGTGCTTATGTCATACCAAACTGACTCAAAATTTGCACTGTCCCCCCATGCCAGCTTGATGCACTTCATTCGATTTTCTTAACTAATAGCATCATCCGTCCTCCTCTTCTATCCTGTCTATCCTTTCAGTACAAAATGTACTCCCCAAATTCCAATTCTGCATTCCTTATCTCTGTGTGACAACATGTCTTTGATATTCCAACATCAGCTTTTTATTTCAATTTCATCAAATTTATTTACTATACTCCTAGCATTGGTGTACATGCAAGTATACATGCACCTATTCTTACTCTTAGTTACCATAACACAAACCATGTATTTAATTGTTCCTTGATGACTCCCAGCAGTCTTCGAAATCTTCAGTACCTTGATTATCAGTCTGCTGCTCATTCCAATAGAAGCAGTGCTAGAATAACTATCACCTCTGCCTGTGGCTACCGATCCCCTAACACTGCCTTGATAGCATCAGCAAAGATTCTTCCACCCTTTCTTGTACCAAATCCCTGTAGAAATAATCTCACCTGTTAATAAGCACAGACCACACTGAGAAAAATTCTACCCCATGAGTCTTGCACAATCTCTCCAGAGCCAAATTGATTGACAAGGTGTTCATCATATACTCCTCCTATCGTGTCTGATCAGAATTGCAGACACTTTCAAATTTAACCTTAACTTGTGACTTTTTTTTTTCTCCCAACATCGACCTGTACTTGTTAAGTAAATCTGCAGATCTCCTACTCTTAATGTCATTAGTGCCAATGTGTACAACAATATCACCCTTTGCAATATTATTGTATTTGATATTTCCTTAAAAAATGATATCTGCTCTACAGTGTCATCAACTTTTCCCCCTGGTAGACATAGCCTGGTCCAAACATTTGTTACACTTTGAGTTGTTCCTGCCATGAAAGTTGCTTTACTTTCCCTGCATCCTTTCTAATTGTTCTCAGCTTTAACTCATTTAGGCCTATAGCACGCACAATATCACATGTTCTTTAATTTTGCTCAAAGCATTTCACAATTTTATATTTTTTCTCTATTGCTTTTCTTTTTCTCTCTGAACCTGTAGTATCTTCACCTGGAAGTTTCCTTTTCACAATTTTGTTTCAAGTATTTTACTCATTTTTAGGGAATTTTTTTTTTTTTTTTTTTTTTATGAAAATCCCAAACATGAGAGGTATTAGAACCTATAGTACTTAGTACTATACTTGGTTTGGAGGTTGAGAAGACGAGAGAAGATATTTGTTGACATTGGACTTGAACTTCTGCAGACTGTAATTTTCAGGAAAGACATATGAAGGAAGGTTGTTCTAGAAAATGGCAGTTGAATGAATAAATGAGGAAGATGAAAAGTTGGTTCTGTGAGTTTGAAGTGGGACAGCGAATGGATGTTGTCTGGTGGCGGCACGTGTTCAGACTGTTTTGAAAGAGAGAGCGGGTTTTATAGAAGCCAATTCAGAAGAACAGTGCCCATGGAAATATCTGTAGAAGAGGCATGCAGCAGAAACAGTACATCTATGAGACAGCGAGTGGAGAGACTCTGTTAGAGATGAATCATTAATTAACCTAACTGCCCTCTTCTGAACGGAATCAAAAAGCCTGAGAGGTTTTGGGGAACCACCCCAGATGTGGGAACAATATTCCATGGTAGAGCAGATTCGCGATTTGTACAGAGTGAACAGCTGTTTGGAAGAAAAGTAATGCAGAGAGCGAAAGGGAAAACCAAGTTTTTTAGATGCAGAGGAAGTAATATTTGTAATGTGCTTGTGCCAAGAGAGATTAGAAGTCAGAGTAATCCACAAAAGAGATATATCATTTTGCCTAGAAATTGGAGTGTCACTAAAGATAAGCATAGGAGCAGAAGAATCCTTTTTGCGAGATATAAGACAAGACAGTTTTAGAAGGATTGAAATCAACTAAGTGGTCTTTGCCCCCACCGGAGAATTACCTGAAGATCGGCATTTAAGGAATTGGTAGCAGATTTTCGATATTCAAGAAGCTTATTGAGCAGGGCAAGGTTTCTCAAAATGGAAAGTGAAATGCAATGTACTATCATCAGCAAAACTATGGATAGGATTTCCAGTCAATGGAAGGTCTTTAATATACAAGAGGAAAAGAGTGGGGGGAAAGAACTGAAACTTGGACAACACCAGCATTATTGGAGATCTCAGAAGACAGAGCCATCAACCATCACCCTCAGTGAGCAATCAGAGAGAAAACTGGATAACCAATTACCAAGAACAGTTAGTAAACTGTAAGATGGAAGCTTGTTTAGAAGACCTTTATGCCAAACACGATCGAAAGCCTTTGAGATGTCTAGAGCAACTGCCTGTGTTTCACTGAACTTTTCCATTGAATTTGTCCATAAATGGGTAACACGAGCCAGGATATCACCAGTGTACTGACATTGACGGAATCCATACTGGCGATCATTGAACAGACGGAAGGTTTCTAGGTGGTTTAAGAGTTGGCGGTTAATTGATTTCTCCATTACTTTAGAATGAGTAGAAGTAATTGCAATGGGACGATAATTGGATGGGAGGGATTTGTCACCCTTTTTAGGAACTGGCTGGATATGAGCAAATTTCCAAGAAGGAAACACCTTTGGAATAAAAAAGTGGAAACAGGCGGCAAAGAAGGGGAGTAAGTTCGGGAGCACAGGTTTTGAGAACAAGTGGAGAAATACCATCAGGACGACCTGGAGCTTTCTTAGCATCAATATTAGTTAAAATCCTTCTGACATCCTTTTGACGGAAGACCACAGGAGGCATTGAATGGAGCATGTTGGGAATGGTTGGAGGTATTTTACCAAGATCATTAATACACAAGTTTGAAGAAAAATTGGATGCTACCAGGTCAGCTTGATGCTTGGCCGAAGTGACAACAGAATAGAACCAGATGGTTCTAGTTTTGACAGAGGAGAGCAGAGATGGGCAAAAGTTGCATCGAATAGCTTTGGAAAGAGACCAGAATGCTCGGCTACAATTAGGGTAAGAAGCAAGTTTTCTACTCTTAGTCTGTTCAAAATCTAGTTTGGACTAATAACTGCTTTACAATTGTTGTGAGCTTTGGTGTAGACAGAAAATGAAACTGAAGAATTGGAAACAAGCCAATTACGATATGCAACGTTCTTCTCCTGAATGGCCTTAGCACATTTATTGGAAAACCAAGGTTTAGATAAAGGACGAGATTTTAAATTGGAGTGTGGAATAAAGGATTCCATTCCTACAAGAATAATTTCACTGACACGGTCTGAACAAACGTTGACATCAGAAGGTTTGAAACAGTAGTCCGACCAAGGAAAAGAAGAAAAGAAATCTTGCAGGTCATCCTATTTTGCATTCTTGTAATGCCAAACAACACGAGGTTGGGAACTGCCATGAGATAAAGGCTCCATTGGAGAAGAGACAATCACCAAGTTGTGGTCTGAGGTGCCGAAAGGACCACTCACTTCGACCGTGTATTTAGAAGGGTTGTTTGTGAAAAAAGATCAAGCGTGTTGGCTTTGTTTAGGATTGTCTAGTATTCTTCTAGGTAAATGAATAATCTGTGCAAGGTCATTAGTAATTTCAAAAGCCTCAGCGACTCGACCAACTGGGTCGGTATGACTAGAAAACGGAAGCCAGCTGGAGTTGTGAACATTAAAATCACCAAGGAAAATTACCTCACTATTAGGAAAGTTGGACTTTCTCTAGGTCTATGCTGGTGAAGAGGCTGTAAAAATCGTACATTGATATACTGGTGATGTTTTTGGCTTTTAATGCTTCTATTATGGGCTGGTTGTTATAAATAATTCTGCTATTTGCTAATGTGTTTAGGATGGGAATAAAGCACAATTAAAATATAAAAAAACAAACACGAGGAGGCACACTTTATACACATAAACAAAGCAGCGTATGTGTAGCAACTGAATAAACAACACAATAAAGGGGGAAACACACTATCACCTCATGCTAGCTCACGTTTTACTAAAACACATTTGTGGAGGTAACTACCATAAAGCAATGCAATTTTTTTCCGGTTTATTGAGTGTTCCTGCTAGTTTATTTGTTTGTTATTTGGTTTTTAGGAGCATTAGCAACTAAGGCCTTATTGCTCCGGGGATATGTGGTGGTCATTCCCTGACCTTTCCGCATCCTCCGTATTTGGTGGTCACGGCTCGAACTCCGGTCTAATCAAGAAGCGTGTGCTATGCAGTGCTGCTCCTGCCCACGGAGGTGCCTTTCCTGTTAGTGGAATCTGTTATAAATGGGTAGTAAACTATCTAATTGCATTTGTGATAATACCAATAGCTGGAATTCTGTGGGTTATTATGGTGAAATGTGTTTCCCTCTCCATGAAATCTTCATATAAAAAACAAATAAATTTTCATAATCTTCTCGTCATTTCTATTATGTTGCGTTCAGTTGGGGTGATTGTGTTCAACTGCCATTTCTTGTAAACTCAAAGACGAATTGTGCATAAGCAAATTTGGTTCGTGTTATATACAGCATCGTTCTCCTATTTAGAAATTGTGTATGATCAAATTCGTGTAGTGTAAACACATGTTATACAAGGACTGACAGTACAATTATGTAATTTAAAGTTCAGAATTTTAATTTTAGTACTTTGGAAGGAAAATGATTACACAAATTAAAAATAACTACAGAAAATTCAGAAATGAAAACAATTTTACTTGCATGAAAGATGCCTTTTCAAAAACAATGCCAAAGTGATCCAGTATAAACTGTAGTTTGGGATGGCCCTGTATTCACTAATGGAAGCACCCATTATCTGATGAGAGGATAGTAAGTTTTGAAATAGTTGTCATGATGCCTTAAGTTTTTGAATAATGGCAGATTAAACTTATGGTGTCGCTATTTGTATAAAATATTACTATTTAGGCTGACCACTGGATAACAGTGTTATTACAAATATGAGTTAAGTTCAAGCATGAGAGTCATCACCTGATAGAACAGATCATCCTCAAGACAAAAATCAAATATTGAGATGTGTACAATTTTAAAGTTATTGTAAATGCATTCATTAGTGATTAATAACTTTTTGTTTAATTGCTCCAAAACAGCATTATTTAAATATCAAATGCAATAATATATATCACAAAATAACAAAGTGAGTTACATTACGGAGAAAGGGGTGGGAGACGTAATTTTTAACCACAAAAAAAAAAAAAAAAAAAAAAAAACACAGACAGAACATAATACCCCACCTCAATTTTTAATTGGGCAAAAAAAAAAAAAAAAAAAAGACTGCAGCCATTATCAACCCACTGCAGGATGTAAGCCTCCTCAACAATTCATGCTGAGGGACATGGCTCATAATCTACCACGCTGGTTCAGTGTGGGTTGGCAGATCGACCATATTTAACAGTCAGGGGCTTGAACTAACTCCAGTCTATTCAAAGAGCATGTGCTACTGCAGCTTAATAAGTTAAAAAAAAGTTTTTTTTGCTTATTATTTACTAGCTGTAATTAATAAGAAAACAACATTTTGTTTGAATTAAGAAACATTTCAAACAAACTTATGTCGCATAATAATGTAGTTCATTATTATTTGATAAAAGGGAATAAATAAAGAACTTACTATTTTTTTTCACTTGGTCCCAGATCTATAGGTTTATCATCCTTGTTTTCCTAAAAAACAGAAGAAATTTTGTTAGCGCGCACACACACACACACACACACACACACACACACACACACACACACACACACACACACACACACACACACACACACAGGTAGTTCTCGCTTTACGAGTTCTTTTTCCCCCAAGTATCAAGTATCAACAAAATTGAAAATATGAACATTAATTGCAAAAAATGAATGTTAAACATTCATAAATACCGCATTCAAAACCACGTGCAGAGCTATACAATACAGTGCACCCCGCTTTACAATATTAATCAGTTCCAGAGACACCATCGTGTCGTTAAAATATTGTAATGTGAACCCAACAACACGTTGTTTTTTTGTTTTTTGGTAATTTGTTTCAAAATCTCGGAAAATTTTTGCTGTATAACTAAGCTATTTTTCTCTCTAAAATGTCATTTTTAAGGTCACAAGCGTGATCTTAAGGACATGGCCCATAAAAGGTCATGAGTGTGGTTTGTAAATTATATTAATTACCAATTCAAATCATTAAAATGCACTACACTTTCGTTATCATACAGGGTGATTCACTACCAGTGCAACTAACTTGCAGGAGGTGTAGGGGGCACAAAGACGAATCAGAATCACATAGCATTGCAGGGTCCGAAATGCCTTCGTTGAACGGGAGATCGCATGAACAGCGATCCCGCTGGAAGCAAGCATTTGTGAACCGTTTCTGTTGAAACCAAGTAACAAAAGTCCTCCGGAGTGGATAATCCGCAGGCTCCAATGATTGGACGTGTTGCAGATGGTATGAACTCATTTGGTTTGTTGACAGTATCCTCCATACAGTGGATTGGGAAATATCCAATCGTTGGCCTATCGCTCGAGTACTCTTACTCTGATTGCTTTCTGCAAGGCGTAGGGCATTCTCCTCATTGTCTGGCATCCTCGTCGTTCGCCTCGATTCATGGTACCTCTCGTGAAACAACCAGGCTCACATAACCTTCTGTGCACACGTGCAAAAATCGTATGATGAGGAGCACGCCTGTGCGGGAAACGTTCCTGGTACAAGCGCAGAGTGGCATGCCGTTACAGTCCACAGCTCCATACGCGAGGTGCATGTTGGCCAGTTCAATGTTTGAATACTCATCCATCATACTGCCTTGGGAACCAGTTTGCAAATGTTGCCGTCCAGCGGGATCGCTGTTCACGCGACCTCCCGTTCAACGTCCTCTACCGCATGATGAAGGCATTTTGGACCCTGCAATGCTATGTGATTCCGATTCGTCTTTGTGCCCTCTACACCTCCTGCAAGTTTGTCGCGCTGGTAGTGAATCACCCTGTATATTCCATTATAAGAATCAATTTTAAACGCCTTTGTGATATTTTTCTAAAGCACATTTCTGGAGGTCACGACCATAAAACAAAAACAATTTGCACTTTCCAGTTTATATGGCTTTTCTGTTACTGTAAGCAATTATAAATGGGTAGTAAACTCAATCTTCTTGCATTTGCGAAAATACCGATAGCTGGAATTGTGTGGTTTTTTTACGTTATTATGGTGAAATGTGTTTCTCCTTTACTGAAATCTTCAATCAATTGTATAAAAAACAAATTTTCAGCATCTTCTCTTCATTCCTTTAATTTTAAGCTTCGTAAGCTTGTTACCCCATGCAAATCGTGTTAGTTGCAATTTGTGTGTGCCGTTAAAAAATGCTTATGCATGCAATTGTGAAATTTATAAAGAAAAGAGATTATCTTGGAAACAAATGCCTCTTGAAGCATTTCTGAAGACTTGTGCAACAAACCAACAAGTGCCAAGCCAATAATGACTGATCAACAAGTGTGCACATGGTCGACGATGATGAAGAATAAACATTAAGTCATTTGTAAAGCTTTTGTGTAAACATTTGTAAGTCGTAAATAATTTCTCTATTATTATAATTTGCTTGATTTTACAGGCTATGTTTTCATTTATTTCGATAAATCAATAGTTTAAACAAACTAATTAGCTAACTAATTTCATTGTTGAGAACGTAACCCCTATTTTTAACCTTACGTCTATGGGAAATATATTCCCGCTTTACGAGTTTTCGCTTTAAGAGAGCACACTAGGAATGAATTAACTTGTAAAGTCGAGAACTACCTGTAATTGCCCAATATAAATTTTTGTATAACTATTAAAAATTTGCATTAAAATTCAAGAAATGACATTTTTTCCAATCCATTAACTATTATTCAAACAGTAGCTCAAGTGTACTTGTAAAACAAGTAGTTCACACTATTATTATTATATTTTAATAGAAAACACGGACAACAAAATTTTAACAGAAAACAAAATTCCTATACAGGAATTTTGCTTCCATAACTTTTTTTATTTTCAGACTCAGTAAGCAAACTGCTCTTCCAAAGGTGGTTTTGATAGTTTGACACTGGTGTGCAAAACTTAAGGACCAACACTATTTCTAAAGGTTACAACCACAAAATCAAACAAAACAGCCTGTGGCAATTTGCATAATTGTGGCCGCTCAGTAGAAAGCTGGCGTACATGCAAAAATTTGAATTGTGATGAGAGGACTCACATAAACAAATAAATTCAGCAGTTATATGCAAATTATCGAATGGTGATCACGATTGTTACAGATGTTCAATTGGTTTCATACAATGCTACAGACAACGAAATGGCCAGTAGACGACATCTGGATGACTTTACTGCGGGTCAAATAATTGGGAAGCTCATAGTGTAAGGAGTGTGGCTGCAGAGTTCGTTATTGCCCATAGCATTGTTTCATGGCTGGTTGGCCTTCAGAACGACAGGTACAGCTGTTTGAAGGACCAGTGGTGGTTGTCCACAAACAACATGCACAATGATGACCACTATATACTCCTACAGGCCAAGAGGGACCAACACCAGACAGCGGGATCCATTGCAAATCAGCTGCAAAGGATATCGTAGTTTATTGCGGCCAGGTGACTCCACAAAAGTGGGCTGTTTGCCCGACTGCCAGTATACTGTGTCCCTTTTACACCTGCTCATCAGAGACTCTGTTTACAGTGGTGCATCGAACACAAGGACTGGCCAGCAGTGCAATAGGGTAAGGTACTCTTTACTGATGAGAGTAGATTCAGTCTCAGCAGCGATTCTGGATGTCAGCTAATCTGGTGAGAGGTTGGCACACTGTATCACCCCACAAACATCACTGAAAGGAATCGATATGGCAGTCGAGGTGTTCTCGCCTGAGGAGGTGTTATCTTGCATGGACGTACACAACTCCAGATACTGGAAGGCGGTACTCAGTACAGTATGCATGGTACATAACCGGCATACTGTACTGAGGTAATCCTTCCCCATTCGCGTCTGTTCTGAGGTGCCACTGGCCCGGAGTTTGTGTTTATGGATGATAACGCGACACCCCAGAGCTGTTGATATGTTTTTGGAAAGTGAGCACACTGTTCATATGGATTGGTCTGCCCATTCCCCAGATCTAAATCCCATCAAACACATGGGATTTAGAATCTTCACCAGCTGAAGATAGCGCTGACAGAGGAATGGACAATGTTACCGAAGAATTTATCAACAACATTGTTCTAAGTATGGACAGGTGGTGCAAAGCTTGCATCGACATTAGGGGGTGGCCATATCTCCTACAGAGGATCACCTCTTCCCTTTGTTCCATCTTTGGCAGTGATGCAACTGTATCATGGCAGCCAGTCACTGGCTGCCATGATACCGTATGTTGCCATTTTTTGAATAAAGTCCCTCTGTACTGTTTTGTTTCTGTTGTTGTGTCAATGTTGTTTCCTTTATGATTTCTGTACCTCACGAGGTTCCTTTGGTATGTTTTTCCCATATCCAGGCCACTCCTATGAGAAGCTTCAGGTGAAAACCTGACTGGTCCTTAAGTTTTGCACACCAGTGTATTACTAGTGGCAAATGATGCAACATCAGTGAGGAGGGCATTTCCCACATCACCTTTCTAACCTCATGAATAATTCATCTAGTTCCTTCTTAAATTTATTCAAACTATCCACTACCAAGGTTATCACTCCTTAACACATTCGCTGCCGATCACGCACCAACATCACACGCACCAGCGTGTGATGTCGCAGCAGTACTGAAGAGCCAATCACGCTCAGGCGCGGGATGTGGCATCATTACCCAGTAGCCAATCACACGTGGGCACAGGATTCATTAGCCTTTTGTATGAAGTTGTCAACTTCAGTTGGCATTGTGTTTCTGGTGTGTATAGTTGTTTCGGCATCAAGTAAAGGGTGTAAACTATATGTAGTTCTACATGGTTACGTCACGTGTGGAAAAGCCTTGTAATATGAGTTGTGCAGATGACAGTTTAGTAGGCCAGTCATGCCCAAAAAGAAGAAAAGTGCAATATAAAAAATCCCTTACAGATGAAGGAATTGCAAAAATGTTGGAGGATTTATCTGACGTATATCCCAGTAACGTCAGTTACGACGACGATGAAGAATTTATCCCTCCAAAGGACGCTTCGGAAAGTGTAGATGAAGAAGATATTGTGGAAGAGGCTACACTTCCACTGCAGGATTCCGGTAAGTTGGAAAAAGTCATGTGGGAAAATGATGTAACATCGATGAAACAGTTTCGTTTCACAAAATCCGAGTCTTTGCTGCAATCCGTGTCAGGTGATAATCCTATAGATTACTTTCGGCATTTTTTGACCTTGGATGAAATAATTACATATCTTGGATGAAATAATTACACAAACAAATGTTTATGCTCATGAAATACTTCTTCCCCGAGAAAATAAAGAACATTCTCGAATAAATGCATGGAAGGACACCACTAGAGATGAAATGCTGGTATTTTTAGGATTAATTTTACATATGGGAACCATTCGACTGACTACATACAAGATTATTGGAAAATAGATAAGCTGTTCGGATTACACGTGTTCGCAGATAACATGAGCAGGAATCGTGTTTTATTATTACTGCGGGCCTTGAATTTTGCAAAAAATCCAGAAAAGAAAGAGGTATGTCCACGGGATTGCCTACATAAAATTTGAAAAATGGTGAATCTGTTCAATGCATGAATGTCGGAAATATATCATCCAGGACGTGAGATTAGCTTAGATGAGTCTATGATATTGTGGCGTGGAAGGCTTGTTTTTCAACAGTACATTCAAAACAAAGTATATACCGGTATGTTGGATTAATCTGGTGGAAAAGGACATGCACAAAAAGTCGTCATGAACTTACTTGATGGGATGTTAGATGTCGGGCATAGCATATTTATGGACAATTATTACAATAGCTATGAACTCTCTAAGTGTCTCGCTGACAGACAAACCCATTGTACTGGGACAATCAGAAGTAATAGGAAAACATTTCCGAAAGAGGTTCGAGAAAAAAAGCTGAAGAAAGGGGAAACTTTATCAAGGTGTGTCTGTGGTGTAATGATTGCTAAGTGGAAGGACAGAAGAGATGTTAGTTACATTTCTACAGAATACCAAAATGATATGGTGGAAATGCAGAACAAACGAGGCAAACTGAAATCAAAACCATTGCCTATAATTGAGTATAATAGGTTTATGTCAGGCATTGACAAGCAAGATCAAATGCTTGCCTATTATACTTGCTTGCGAAAGGAAAACCATTAGGTGGCCTACAAAAATATTTATGCATATTTTGCAACTAATAATGATCAATGCACACCATATCTATAATAAATATTCACATAACAAGGTGCAACTTTATGACTTCCATTTATCAGTGATCAGATCTTTATTGAAACAGCCATCTGATCTTCCTCATACCGTGCATGATGTACCTGAACTGGAACATGTGCTCAAACCACGGGAAGAAAGAAAAGGTGGAAAGATATTGAGGAAGCAATGCAAACGTTGCTATTCCGAAGGGAAACTTAAGGATACAATCTATATCTGCAGTATTTGTGAAGGATCACCCGGCTATTGCTTAGATTGTGTGAACATTATACATAAGTAACATTCTTACACATGGTATTTGTAATCTTGTATTGGTCCGGTATGAAATAAAACTTATTTCTTAATGTTTTGGTTATTTCTTAAATAACTAAAATTAAATATAATGATAAACCAACAGGGAGGGAAGAGAGGTAACAAGAGTAAATATTGCAGCAGAAACTCTCTAAGATAATTTAGAACATCTAAATGTAAGGATAATAAAATAGATTAAATTTTGAAAGCCAAGGCATGTTTTTTGTTTTATTATTTACATACTATATTATGTTTTTGTGTCACGCGCCAGCACATGATGTGGCATTTAAAGCCAAATTTGACCTCCAGTGCCTATCATGTGCTGGCACGTGAATGTCAAAATCTTTTGGAAACTGCTTATACGACACTTGAATATTTATATGGTATACCTAACAATCCCTTATTACCAATGTTCAAGCTTTTTCGTTATGGAAACACAGTTGGCTTCTGGTGACAATCTTCTCCTTCTGTGCCGCACTATTGACGATCGCATGCTGACTCATGACTGGCAGTGAACGTGTTAAGGGAAGATCTAGTCTGACCAATTTGATTGGATACCATGAGGTAGTAACAAAGGAACTGTATGCAAAAGATAATTTTGATATCAATAATACCCCAAAGTTACGCGATAGGTGGGTCCGACGAAAATCGCCTAAGTCGAATTCGCGTAAGTCGGGGTACAACTTTGCATATAAATACATATAAATTTTGTTTAATTGGGACCAAGGACTAACAAAAACACTAGTTTAGAAGAAAAATATTAATAAAATTGCAGTTATTTATACATATTAATACAAAATATGTATTAAAAAAATAAATGACTTACGTAAAAAAGTTATTTCGATGTCGATGGCTTCATAAAGTCTAACAAATTCGTCTGATGACACAGCGCCTTCTTTTTTTCACGCAGAATTTCTTCGTAGCAAGCTAATAATTTTTTTATTCCCTGCTTTGTAGCTACAACGCATTCTTTGTTGGAGTCTGTTTTCTAAAATTTTTAAGCCCTTTTCAATTGAGATGAGACCTTCTGTCAAGTTTGCAATTGTCACGTGCTTTTCGCCGTTGCTTCATTTAGGCCTGTAGCACGTGCACTATCACATGGTCTTTCATTTCGCTCAAAGCGTTTCACAAATTCATATTTTTTCTCTATCGACAGAGGCGGACTGGCCATAAGCCTTACCGGGGAAACCCCGGTTGGATTTTGGCCATAAACCATAGTACGAGGCCACTATAAATTTTCCCGGGTAAGAATTTTTGACCCAGTCTGCCTCTGTTTATCGATAATTGCTTTCTTTTTCTCTCTGAATCTGCAGTGTCTTCACCAGTACGCTTCCTTTCACACCTTTTAAGTATTTTACTCATTTTTAGGGAATAAAGCACAATTACAAAATGACGAGGCACGCTTGATACGCATAAACAAAGCTGCGTGCATGTAGCAACTGAATAAACAACACCATAAAGGCAGAGATACACTATTAACACCTCACATTTCTAGGGGTTACTACCATAAAGCAATAAAAATCCAGTTGCGTTTCTGCTAGTGGAATCTGTTATAAACTGGTAGTAAACTCGATCTAATTGCATACCAATAGATGGAATAGTGTTGGTTTTTATGTTATTATGGTGAAATGTGTTTCCCCTTCACTGATATAAAAAACATAAATACATTTTCAGAATCTTCTCTTCATTCCTATCATGTTGCGTTCGGTTGGGGCGATTCTGCGTTCGACTGCCATTTCTTGTAAACACAAAGGCGAATCGTGCATAAGCCAATTCGGTTCGTGTTATATTATAAGATATCGTTACCGTATTTATAAATAGTGTATGATCGAATTCGTGTAGTGTAAACACGTGTTATACAAGGACTGACTGTATACAGCTCGACTTACACGATCCATTTCTCTCGTGAAAACTATGTAATTTCCAACAAAAGTTGAGCATGAATTCGAACGCACACATAAATATGACAGTTGGAATACAAATTCTTGTATATGTGTGCAACTCATGCGCAGCAAAGTTGTATTTTGTTCATCTTTCGCTCTCACTCTCCGTCGTCGCACCATATATCGATAACATATGAAAAACGACCTTGAAGATAGTGGGCGGCAGTGTTGCCAAACGAAATAAATTAAGAACCGTGTAACTCCAAGTCCGCGTAAGTCGGGGTATTACTGTACTTAGATTTCAGAAAAGTTTTTGATACTGTAACATATAAGACTGTTGTACAAATTGGAGCAGTGTGGCATTAGGGGCAAGTTATTGTTATGAATAAAGGGGTGATCTGGTGAGAAAAGACAGTGTGATTATCAATGAGCAATACTCTACTTGGACTAATGCTATTAACGAAGTCCCCCAGTGTTCTGTGCTGGGGCCATTACTGTTTTCTATATTTATCAAGAATAATGATGAAGGCATATCAGGCTTAATGTCTATGTATGCAGATGAAACAAAGATTAGCAAGTGGTTAATGACAGTATTCAATTCTACCACAAGATCTGGAAAAACTAGGCAGATGGGCTGAAATTTGAAGTTTAATATACGCAAATGCAAGGTACTGAATCATGAGTAGCAATAATCTCAGATTAACATACCAACTGTATAGTACTACACTCAGGGTAGTGGAAAATGAAAAAGACCTGGGGTAACTGTGCAGTATGCTCATGGAGTTTTGTCAATGACATACAGGAATTTTTTTGCCAGCAGGATGGTTAGGCCACATCTTGAGAAATGAAAACAGGTCGGGGGGGGGGGGGCTCTGCAACAAGATCTAAGAAAATTAGGTCAATGGGCTGGGATATGGCATTTGAAGTTTAACACTGGCAAATGCAAGGTACTGCATACAGGTAGCAGTAATCCCAGTTTAATATATCAGCTGTGTAGTATTACACTCAGGGTAGTGTCAAATGAAAAATAACTAGGGGTAATTGTGCAGTCAGATATGAAATTTTCTGGGCAGTGCAGATAGGCTGCCAGAACAGCCTATGGGGTTTTGTCAATGATATACAGAAACTTTGCCATCAGGGATAAGGAGGTGATTATCCCTTCGTACAAGACCGTGGTTAGGCACATCTTAAGTACTGTATATGGGTCTGAAGAGGTTTCATTTTAAAAAGGGTGTAGATCTGTTGGAATGGATGCAGAGAGAGAGAGAGAGAGAGAGAGAGAGAGAGAAGGTAACCAGATTGGTGAAGGGAAGGAAAAGGGTGCTCTTATCAAGAAAGGCACTCCGCTTCTGCAAATTTCAGTGTCTTGAGATTAGGAACATGTAGGGAGGTCTGATTGAGGTGTTTATGGCACTGAATGGTCTGAGTAAGCTAAATGTTGATGGCACTCTTCCCTATGCTAAGATTACACACACGAAGGGAGCATAAATTCAAGTTGAGGAAGGATGGTTGCAGAACAGATGTGTGGAAATCAGCAGATGGTTTGAATAAATTCAAGAAAGAACTAGACAAATTTTAAGGGTATTCTAATTATTCTAATTAACTAAGTATTCCTCTTCCTCCCCCTTCATCTCCTTACTCCCTTTCTTTCTCTCCCTTATTATTATATATATAATTATACATATATTTGAATAATGTTTAAAATAGTTGGAAACTGAATCTTTCATAATAAAAAGGTACAGCAAACATCAGAGGCAGCAAAAAGCATATTCCTCTACATGATGCTTGAAATATAACCATAGAAATAAATTAGAATAAGAATTAAAAATAATGCCAGCAGCATGGCAAGATGAGAGTGAAAATAACCAAAATTAAATATAATGATAAACCAACAGGGAGGGAAGAGTGGGGTAACAAGAGTAAATATTGCAGCAAAAACTCTAAGATAATTTAGAACATCTAAATGTAAGGATAATAAAATATATTAAATTTTGAAAGCTAATTAAATAGAAATTTAACCGCACCCCCCTCTGACAGGTACCAGATCCAAATTTATGTGAAATATCAGAGATGTAAACCACTACAATAAAATAAAACAAAAATAAACCAAAAATAGACTGACCATTGTGCCCCATCTCAACAGAGGACCACAAGGCCAATAATGGTCAGGGAATCGCTGCATTTCGATCGCTAGACAAATTGCCGCAATGGCAAGTCGACCGAAAGATCAGTCCGCCACCCGATCACCAGATCGAACCGCCAATGCAGAGGACATGAACAGCGGTGGTCCTGATGCAACAAAAATTAAATTTTCCTGATGTAGCGAAAATTGGTAATCAATGGACACTGCTCTGCATGGACAATTCTATGTTACAGTTATGTTTCAATGAGCTATTTTTAGTTGCAATTACAATTAATCTATTTTTAATTAAATAAACTTCTTACCTGCTGACCGATACCTCCTGCCAAACACTCAGACAATGGGCAAGAGGCTCAGTTAGCAATATATTTTTATAGGTAAAGTATTCGTATAGTTAGCCAATAAGAATAAAGCTGGCTGCCTATTCTGAATTCAGGGTGCTTGTGCAGTGACCTTTGTTCTCTTGCTCTGGTTCCGGTGTAGAGGATACCTGTGTTGACCTTTGCTCATCAGGTATGTAGGCTGTTTC